>NW_023270503.1:6256533-6441173 GCF_011800145.1 Mirounga leonina
CGGCGGCCGCGGCGGGCGGCGCGGGGCTCGGGCTAGCCGCGGGGCGGCCGGATGGCGGGCGGCGCGGGCTGGGCGGGCGCCCCCGCGGCTCTGCTGCGCTCCGTGCGCCGCCTGCGCGAGGTGTTCGAGGTGTGCGGCCGCGACCCCGACGGCTTCCTGCGCGTGGAGCGCGTCGCGGCGCTGGGGCTGCGCTTCGGCCAAGGCGAGGAGGTAAGGGCGCCGTGTCCCCGGGCCCCGCCAGCGTCCCTTGCCCTCTACCCGCTCGGGAGGGGCCCCGCCGGCGCCAGCCCCTAGTCTCCGCCCAAACGGGCGCCCCTTTGACCCCCGGGCCCCCCTTCTTGCCCCTCCGGCTCCCCGGCCGGGTAGGACCCCTGCTTCCCCCCCCCCCCGCCCCGAGCACCCGCGGCGGCGAGCGTCACGCGGCACGCCCAGGGTGGCTTTCCTGCCCACCTTCCCTCCCCCGCAGTGCGGGTCCCTCTGATGGCTGTGAGAGCCCACCCGATGTTGGGGAGGGGGGCAGGAGCTGTCAGAACCCGGCCCCGGGGCCGCCCCGGGTCTGTGAGAACGGAATTCCAGGACGCGGTTGTGGGGGGGCGCTTGCGCCCCACTGGGCCTCAGCCAGGGGGTGGAGGGGCCAACTAGGGGCGCTCTGCAGCCTGACTGCACCCACCGTGCGCACAGAAGGAGGATGACACTTGTGACCCCTCATTCGGGCTCCGATGGGCAGGCCTGGCTGGCAGCTGGCTGTGTTAGCGGCGGCAGGCCAGCCAGAGCCAGGCTTGTGGGGGCAGCCGAGCCGAGTGTCTCCTGGGGTAGGCCCGCGTCTGTTCAGGGGAAGCAGGAGTTCCGTTGGTTGTTACCAGGGCAAGACTCAGAGGGTGGGTGTTGCCAGTGGGGTGGGCAGAGGAATATCAGTAAATGCCCGCCTCAACCAGTGTCCTCTCCTGCCGTGGGCACAGGGACTGGTGACTGGCAGGGAGGGCAGGGCACCCACCCTCCTGTCACTGCCCACTCTGACCTGCTCAGGGTTTTCTCCTGGGAACAGAAGCCCTGCCTAGTGAGTTTCCAAGGCCACTTAAGGCCTCAGGCTCTGCATGGGGAGCCTGGGGGCCGAGGGCATCAGATGGGCCACTGGCTGGCATTCTCTTCCGGGAGCACCTCAGGCCTAGTCCATGGGAGAAGCCAGGACGTGGTTAGGTCGACCCATGCCTCTCTGTCACCTGGCAGAGGGGAGATGAGAGATAATCATCTCTCCATAGCACCCGGGCATGGCCGGGGTTTGGGAGCAGTAGGTGGAAGAGGAGGAGGTAGGTATCAAGTTTGAGAACCAGGTACCCCATCCCAGGAAGCTCAGTGCTGTGGTTCCTGTTGGAGCCCACATTTCCTGCAGCCATCCTGATCCTTCTCCTTCCCCAAAGGCCGGCCAAGCTCCTCACCCTCACCAGTGGCTCCCTCTGAGGCCAGCTGAGCAGCCGCCTTAGCATGGGGAGAGCCCCAGCACCCCTCTCAGGACGCAGGGCATGGGGCAAAGTATCTGCCTGGCTCTGCTGGAGCCTGGAGTTCCAGAGCAGCAAAACGGTTCTCCCCGCAATCTGTGGGAGGCCACCTGAGCCCCCAGCAGGCATCACCACCTTATCCCCGAGCTGCTGTTGTTGGAATCTTCTCCCTCCCGCACTCTTAGAGCCAAACCCGCTTGCCACAGAGTCATTGCGCTTCTGCACAGGGACTCACATGGGTCTCTCTTCTATGTGGCAGCCTTTCAGTATTTGAAAAGAGCTCTCCTGCTCCCTTCACTCCTTCCCATCCACTCCTTCCTGTCTTTACTCCTCTGGGTCGAATACCCCCTGTTCCTGAAGCGCCAGCTATTTCCATATGACCCGGCAGGGGCCAAATCTGTGGCTTATGGCCCTGGAGCTGCCATCAACTAATTGTGGGACTCAGTTTTCCTAGTAATAACACAGAGGGCCTGGGTCAGGAGACCCCCCCAGGACTGCTCCAACCCCAGCATCTGACACAAATGCAGGTGGTTCAAGGTGAAGCTGCCTTTTGCGTGGTAGACCACACTTTCCATTCATATTGACTTTCTGGCCCCCCGAGCCCTCAGGGATCTTTCTTAGAAACCTCTGCCAAACCAGGATTCCCCTCAGTCCTGGAGAAGGGTCAGTGATTTCCTTCTTTTTACAGCATAATCTTATGCAGTTTATATGCACAGTAGGAAATGAGAAATATGGGCAAGCAAACATAAAAGTGTTATGTTCCCATTTCCCAGGCAGCTCTGCTGTGACACCTTGGTCACATCCTTCCAGCCCCATTTCTCTGCTTATATGTAGATTTCCCTCATAAAATGAGATCATGCTGTGCATACTGTTTTGTCACCTGATTTTTTTCTAGTAAATGATCAGCACTTTCAGCTTCAGTAAATTTTCATCTCATTTAATATGCAGACCTTATTCACATCTCCCTGTTTGGACCCAAAGTGTCGATTTTTACTGTTTTGTGTAAACCAGTTTCCTCTCTAGAACTGTGTGATGCATCAGTTGTTGTGACCTTAGGTCTCTCTACTCTAATGCAATTCCTTTCTTTAAAAAAATCTTTTTTTTTAAATTTTTTTAAAAGATTTTATTTATTTATTTGAGAGAGAGAATGAGAGAGAGAGAGAGAGCACATGAAACGGGGGAGGGTCAGAGGGAGAAGCAGACTCCCCGCCGAGCAGGGAGCCCGATGTGGGACTCGATCCCGGGACTCCCGGATCATGACCTGAGCTGAAGGCAGTCGCTCAACCAACTGAGCCACCCAGGCGCCTAAAAAAATCTTTTTAATAATCCTGACTTGTTGAAGAGATCAAGCCTCTTGTCTGTGTCAGTGATTTCTTGAATCAAAACCTGTTACTTGGCCCTTATTCTGATTAAATTTCATCTTGTTTGTTTCATCCCATTGTAATAGACAATAGAATTTAAAATCCTACCTCTGACACTCTCAAATGCTATGCTTCGTGCAGGCTGGAGAAGCAGGTGCTTAATGTCTGAATCCACAGGCTGAAAGTAAACACAGGGCAGGACCAAGGACAGGGCCTAGTAGGGGCGGTTCTACTCACACTGTATTGTCAATTGAGACCCACAAACATTTTGCTTCCCTACTCAATACAAGGGAGGAAAGTCATTTCTCCACAGGTAGGGATCCCTTCAAAATTCTATGTGCTTGGACAGTTTCTGTTTCATTTGTACAAAAATCAGGTGGAGACCCTGATTCCCCAACCCACTGGTGCTCGAGGGTGGATAACAGTTGTTCATTAGATATGGGGTTTGGTGGACCTCTCAGAGCTGGTTACCCACATTTTACCAACTACTCCCAGAACACCAGGGATGCCAGAATCCTTTGCACACATAAAAATATACTAGGTTATAAAGTATAAAATAAATAACCATGAGGCCATACTAATAAAAGTAAATGATTGAATGAATGAAAAAATAAATACTAGGTGAATTTCCCATACAGAATAAATAATTTATGTAGATAATTCCCCATCAAGGAGGTAGAGTGTAACTCCCCCCCCCCCCCCCGTAAGTGATGTGTCAGATGTGCACAGTGACTGCTTTCTAAAGAGCACAGTATGGAAAGGGGGAAGGAGTAACTTTCCAGCAGAGAAGCCTGAGAAGCATGACCTCAGCCACACGATCAAGGTCAACATCAACAGTGATAAGTCATGGAGACAGTGTGTACCCTTGATGTGATGTCATAAGTGCCACTTTACCTCTGTGGTCTTCCTCCCCAAACCCATAACCCCAGTCTAGTCATGAGAAAAATACCAGACAAACCCCAGCTGAGGGATATTCTGCAAAACACCTGATTAGTATTCCTCAAATTTGTCAAGGTCATCAAAACCAAGGAAAGTCTGAGAAACTGTCACAGCCATGCAGAGCCTAAGGAGACAGAACTAAATGTGATATAGATGGGATCCTGGAACAAGGATAGGACATTAAGTAAAAACTAAGGAAGTCTGAATAAAGTATGCACTTGAATTAGTAATGATCTTATGTATATGTATATATAAGGTTGGCCTCTGACATCCCCCTGATTTATTGGCTTAGGAATCATAGTAGAAAAGAGAAGACAAGAAAACTTGATAAAAACATGAGTACCTAAAATTGAGACACAAAGATTGACCTTTTAAAGAATACAAGATAAGGGGAAACACCACTGTCCAAATCCTGAGAGTCCCTGATATGTGGGAGCAGACTATGATGAGTACGTAGAACTATGGTCTGAAACCATGTTGGCTTCTTATGTCTTGCCTTTTTTTTTTTTTTTCCTAGCCTTTCTCGGCCTCTGTTTACTCATCAGGGATGATAATAGTCCCCATTCCATTGGGTTATTGTGGGGCTTTAACGAGCTTGTATATGGGACGTGCTGAGTCCCGGCTCTGTGGGTAGGCACATGTCAGGACTGCTGCTACTTTTGTTATGATTGTCTTCTAAACTCCTGCAAGCACCTTTGCGAGGCTGTTCTGGGCCCTGGGGTTCTCTAGGGTTGAAGTCCAGGTCTGGGACTAGTCTGTGTTGCTCTCAGCCCACCCTCCTTGTCCGGCTTGGATGGGCTAGCCCCTCAGCAGTCTGAGGACGGAAGACCTTGAAAGCAGCCAGAGATGGGCCACACTCCCTGTCATATATTCTTGTCCTTTTTCCAGTTTGAAGATGCTCCTTCTTGCTAGAAAGACTGGAAACAAAAGTAGTTGAGTGGCATCCCTGCCCTCTGTTAACATAGCACCGGTTCCTCTTAGCTGTGGGCCTGTCCTTCCTGCTGGGAACGGAGAGCCACTCCAACGTCCAAAAGGGTGTTGTTCATTATTTCGGGGAAGTAACTCAGCTTTAGCCAACTACGACTCATCTATAATTTCCCCCTTCTTTGCAGCCGCCCCAGATATGGCCAGAAGCCACTGGGGCATGGGGCCTCCTTGTTCGTATTGGGCAGGAGATGAAATAAAGGTCCTGGCGAGGCTCCCTCAGTCCCCAGGTCCCCCCTGCACTCGCGACTGCCACGAGAGAGATGCTGGTGCTGCCTGATTCTCTGAGTTGGCTGAGGGGTTGGAGGGCTAGGGCAGGACAAAACTCCTCAGGAGCCAGCCCTGGGTGGGGGTGGGGGCGTCCAGCGCAGATTCGTGAGTTGCCAGGGGCCAGGGAACCTTGAACTAGAACTGCGGTCTGCCCAGGAGAGTGGATTGGCTGCTGGGAAAGAAGCAACCGTGTCCCCCATATCTGCAGCTGGAGCTTGGGAGGTAGGGAAGGGACAGGAAGAGAGGAGCCAGATCAGGAGAGGCTCAGCCATTCTCTGTAACTGGTGGGAGAAGCCGGGCAGCACGATTGGACGTGTGTCTGAGAACAGAGGCTGGCTCTAGCAGGCAACTGTGACATACGGTCAGAGAGGAAGAGGGTCTGGACTTGGGCAGGGGTGGCAGGCAGAATTGGTAGAGGCCCAGAAGGCCTGCAAAGCCCCAGCAAGTCACTCCTGGATGGTGCAATTCAAGCCTTTATTGGTGAACAGACCCCCTCTATGTGCCCCACCCTAATGGGGACATGCTCCAGATGACAGAGCTGACAGCACAGAAGGAAGGCCTAGGTCTTCCAAGCTTCAAAGAAGACGTAGGGGTGCCTGTGGCCCATGAGCGGGGAGCAGAACAGGAGTGGGCCACAGAGACCTTCTCTTTTCTACACTTCTGCTCCTGCTGGGTGCTCCCTAGAGACTGTGGTCCCTCAGGCATAAGGAGTGAGCACAAGGTACCGAGCTCTGGGGCTCGGGGCCGGGGAAGCCCTAGCTGGGGTGTGGCACCCTCCGGCCTCTGACCTGCCCGCACCACAGTTCGGCTGTGCTGGGAGGAGGGGGCATGTGAAGACAGCCCACGGGGACTGGTCCATCTTGTCAGACATTCTTGAAGTGGCCTGCATCCATGGGGCACACCTCTCTGGGTTATAGCTTTCTTCCCCAGATACTGGGTTCTAAAGAAGACGAAAGCTCCAGGTAGTGGAGGACTTGGTTGCAGACAGATGTGGTTGGGTGCCAAACGGAGGACTAGAATCAGGCCTTCCAAACAGCAAGTTGTGCCGTCAGCATAGTTCCAGTGGCTGGAGAATCTGAGCTCCCAGTGGGTGCTGGGCCTCCACCCTGTGAAGGAGGACTTGCCCCCTTTCACAGGTGGTTGCTGTGGGGCTCCGAATTACCAGCCTGGGCAGGTGACATGGCAGTCAGACCTGGCCCCAACTCTAAGGCCCAGGAACGTCCCCCAGCTCCGGGGAGAGAATCCAAGAGGCAAAGAAGGAGAAAGGAGGTGGGGTGGTAGAAGCAGAGCCTGGGCGGCAGCTCTTTGCCCATGGCCAAGGGTCCCCGCATGCCTCCCCGGGATGGCGGGCTGAGAGAGGGAGCCCAGGAACCTGGTGGGGGGGGCAGATGGCTGAGAACGCACTCCTGCTCCCCTGGCCGGGGGGATGGGGGGCCCACCGCCACCTGCACTGGGCAGCAGCCCGGCCTTGGGGGACAGTGCAGATTCGGGGCCAGTGACCTACTCCACGCAACTTGGTGCTGGCTGGAGCAACCGTGTTCCCAGGTCCATTTTGCAGACTTGGCGGGCAAGGCTCCTGCCAGACCCTGGAGTAAGTGTGTAAGGGAAGGGGGCTCCTCTGCCTCCTGCTACCATGGGCCCTATGGCCCCCCCAGCCAGCCGTCAGTTCCACCGCTGGCCCCGAGCACTGATGGCCGGCCCGGAATGCAGTTAGAGCTGGGCCAGCCGGGGTAGGGAGGGATGGGGGCGATGCCTGCTGACCTGGAAACAGAATGAGTGTCACCAGTGTGTTAACTGCTGTCTCCTTGCACGCACACACGCACACATGCACACGCACACGCACACACACACACACACAGACTGAAGGCCCTGAAATTTTTATAGCGTAGTCTTAATGGAAATACCTTTTGCGTGTGGGGGTTGTCTTAATATATGTTTCCAGGTTAAAAAATGTTTTTTTCTCTTCATTAACATCTTGCATGCCTACTATATGCCAAAACTCTTCCAGGCACTGGGAAACCAGGGTGGCCCAGAGCCGGACAAGAGACAGGCAAAGACATAAAAATGGCTATCAGGTGGTGTGAGGTATGAGGAAGAACCAAAGTACCGAGACGAAGCCAAAGGAGGATTTTTTTTTTTTTTACGATTTTATTTATTTATTTGAGAGAGAGAGTGAGTGAGAGAGAGAGAGAGGGGGCACGGGGTGAGGAGAGGTAGAGGGAGAATCAGGCTTCCCGCCGAGCAGGGAGCCCTATGCGGGGCTCGATCCCAGGACCCCGGGATCATGACCTGAGCCGAAGGCAGAAGCTTAACTGACTGAGCCACCCAGGTGCCCCCCAAAGGAAGATTTTTGCCCCTAGAATGACTGGGGGAGGCCTCTTCTGTCACAGGGGCACAGGGAGGTGGAGCGTGGAGTGACGTGGGGCACCGGCTGGGCCCGCACATGTCGGCAGGTGGCTGACCCAGGCAGAGGCAGGAGCAGGCCGGGGGGAGGTTAGAGGCATGGCAGGCGGCTGGGTGGGGGCGGGGGCGGGGGGGGGCAAGAGGAGTGAAGGGAGACGGGCCGGGTGAGAGATGCTGGAGGCACAGAGCAGGGCAGCAGCGGAGAAGTGGCCAGATTTGGATACAAGAGCCCACGGGAAGCAGGGTGTGAGAGAAGGAGAGAAGTTGGAGAATCTGCTGGCTGGGGAAGAGTGAGGCGGGAGGCAGGCTGGGCGCCGAGTCAGGAGATGTGCCTGGCGTCCATGAGGAGACGTGTGCCAGCATCGGGCGGACGAGTCCAAGGAATGCGCCTCAGGCCTGCTCCTGCTGGCTGGCCCTTGCCTTCCTCCCTCCTCTTCTCCGCCGGCCCTTCTGTCTCACTGCCCACAGCAGAGAAGTTTTCTGAGGGAAAAACAGAGGACCTGGTTAAGTTGTGCTTCAGCTCCCTTTACCATCCAGGCACAGGTTGGGGTCCCAGGGCCTCCGCCGGGCTGTCTTGGGGCATTGCGCCTCACTGTCTTCTGTCCGGGAGGCTGACTGCTCATCTGCCAGCCTGTCAGTCTGAGGGCTCCTCCTCGCCTCCTCCCTGCAGAGTAGGGACTGGCCAGCGCCATGGTTTGTTGCTTGAATGTGCTGTTGACATGACCGCCGGCCCTCTCCAGTGGACTCTCACTGGAGCCATCCCCCAATTAGACTTGGGGCTCTATGCTGTTACCCCATTCCCAGCATCTTCTGATCCTTGGAGACCCCCACCCCTAGAGACATACCTTAGGACCACCACCCCACCACCCCTGGGTCACTGCTGAGGGACCCCTTGTTCATAGTTGCATGCTCTTGGGGAGAGGGGGAACAAAGCAGCTCAGGATCCAGATGCTTGTACACTAGGGACGCAAGAGGAGAGTAAGCCCCTGTCCATAGCCCAAACGATAGCTATGAGAACCTCTAAGTTCCCTGTAGACCTGACCTAAGACCTTGAGTCTCACCCATGTCTCATTTGCTGTGGCACAAAACTCAAAAAAGATGGTCACCTTCCTTCAAACGCAGGTATTGACTGCCCATGGCCTCTGGTGGCCACTGTCCCCAGGAAGATCCCAATCTAAGACCAGTACACACCTGGACAGGATAGACAGGTAATCAGAGGGCTGATTTATACCAAAACAAAAACCAAAAGGAGGGAGTAGGGTTGCATTCAGTGCTTGTGTGACTCTAGAACAGCCCCACCAAGAGTTGGGGCTTCCCTGCCTCCCTAGGCAAGCCCATTCTGTCCTGACAAGGCTCTGGCTGAGTCCTCTCTTGCACAGTGAGCTAAGGTCTGTCTCCTGGAGCTCTGTCCTTTGCTCATCCTTCCTTCTCCCGATCCACGCAACCATCCACCTGCACATTTGACAGTGCACCCACTTAAACATCCACTCAGCCCGCCAGCCAGTATGTACCTGCTCATCCATCCATCCCAACATCTGCCTCCCCATCGACCCATCTACTCATCCATTCGTTACACATCCATCCATTTGTCCATCCATCTGTTCACCCACCTTTCCACCAGCCTCCCCTGCCTATCCATTCACCGTGCAACCAGCATTTCCAAGTATCTGCCAGGCCTGGGGCCTAAGCACAGATCCAGGGCTGGGGACTGGCATTTTCAGGGAGTGACATGTGGCCGTATGGAGAGAAGGCACAGCCAAGGTGGGGAGAGTGAGGGCTGGAGCTGGGGCCAGATGGTGAGCTTATGGAGTCGTGGATGGGCAGCGACACCCTCCCCTCCTTGGAGTTAGCTGGTTTTGATTTCTCACTTCCCGCATTGGCCATTGGGTCTGGAGAGGGCTGAGGCCTTACTGTAAGAAGCGAAAGCCTAGGTTATTGTGAAGTGCTTATTATTATGGATGGACCTGTCTCCTTATCTGTAAAATGGGGGTCATGTTCTGAGAACTGGAGACAGTGTGGAAAGACCAGCATGGTGCCTCTTGGCATCCTTTCTTCAGGATCCTTTCTTTACTCCGTGACCCTTGTTGGCATCCCTGTTGCTCTCCATCCTGGGAGTGCACCTCTGACCCCTTTCCTCTGCCTGGTACTTTTCCAGGCATGGGCCTCCCTGGTGCAATGGCCAGACTTTCTCCCACAGCCATTAGTGACTTTTCTGTGGATGGAGGGGATGAAGAAATGATCGGTGCAGTCTGCCTTCATAGTTCTTGTTCTCTTTCATCCTGGAAGCAGCCCCGAGAACCGGAAAGGCAAAGGGAGCTGTCCAGGGTCCCACAGTAAGTGGGGGTGCTGGGACATGAACCCAGGTCCGTCTGGCTCTAAAGCGGCCTCCTTAGTGCCTCCAGGGTTCTTCCAGGGTCAGGGGAGAGGGAGGATGATCAGATCGGAGTTTCAGCAATTTGATATTGGAGAAACCTCAAATCCGAGGCTTTGTCTGGCTTTCTAAATCTGGGGTGGCCCCGGTTCAGGGGCCGGAGCAGTGCCTGGCTGGAGCCATAATTAGAAGCAGGTTTGTAATCTGCAGGGCGGTGGGGGGCACCGCCGGGAGCCCCAGATGGGCCCTGCAGGCTGGGCTGCCCTGGCTGAGATGGAAGGGCAGATGGCAGCAGGAGCTGAGGTTTTAGGGCTGAGAGGGGCTGCCGGCAACCACACCACAAATCACGCATCTCCACTGCTTCATGTGGGTTTCCTGCCAGGTGCCCCTCTGCCATCCTCCGGGGCCCCCAGGCGGGTAGGGCAGGGGCAGGGGGCCAGGCTGGCAAACAGGGCACCCCGCCCGCACCCTGTCCCCATTCTCCAGGCTCCTTCGTCTTCTTGGCCCACACTGCAGGCCCTTCCCGGCCACGAAGGCCCTGTGGCCCTAGCCAGCCTTGACCTCCTTTTGCTCCCCGTGTGTCCACCTCCCCCCAGCATCTCAGTTCAGGCCAGGCCACTGTCACGTTCGGTCAGGGCGCAGGCTTTGGGCACTGGTCTACCTTCTAGCTGCGTGAATCAAAGTTACTTAACCTCTCGCGGGCTCAGCCTCACCAGTAAGGCAGGGATAATATTGGTGAGCTCTTAACCCCATGTGCGACACAGAGTAAATGTCATAAATATTTGTTAATATCACTCTTACCACTAAGTCTTGGTTTTCTGGGTGGGCTGTCCATTTTCATTCTTTTAGGGATCTTTTTGAGCACCTGCTCTAGGTCAGGTTTGGGGCTAGAGGGCATAGCGGTGAGTAGGATAGGGTTCCTTCCCTGAGGGGGTCCCCCCCTGGGTGTGGGTGTCAGGGGACTGTTCTAAGAGGGAAGTCAGGGCTCCCTCTGTGCCCTGGGCAGCACTGGAGACTTGTCTAGCTGTGCTTGCGAGTGAAGACAGGAGATTCACTCTGTTGGAAATGGGAAAGCTTTCCAGGGGTGACAGCGGGGTGAGTCTTGAACAGGTCGGCCAGGGCAGATGGGAAGGATGGCTATGCCAGGAGAGACACCTGCCGGGCAGGTGGGATGGCAGGTGGGAGAGGGACCGAGCTGCCAGGCAGGTGGGGGCGAGGTGGGGAGGTGGCTGGATGAAATGTTGAAGAGTTGGAAGCAGAGCGATAAGGTGGCTCTGCTGTGTTTTGGACAAGCCTGCTGCAGTAGCGCAAGGCCGAGGGAAAGGAGGCCAAAGCGGAGGCCACTGCCCTAGTGCAGGGGCAGGAAGGAAGTGGGGGAGGAGATGGAGAGAAGGAGAGGGTCAGAGGGCGGCTTCCGGGCTGTCCACTGGACTTCCCAGCGCTGCGCTCAATGAACAGGGAAGAGCGTCAGCTCATGTGTCCCGTGCCCCCCACTTAGGGACTGGCTGAGGGGGGCCTGAGCACAGCTCGAGGATGTTCACACACCTGCACAGCTCACGTGGCTCACGAGGCCTGCCCTCACCCTCAGGAGTCCCTCCCAGGACAGCTGCTTTTTTACTTCAAAACCAAAAAAGTTCCCAATATTGTTGTCAGTGTATAACAACCTTATAGGATAAGAAAGCTAACCAGCACCAAACTGTATGCGCATACCTTAATATCCACACTGTGTCCTTGGCAGTGACCCACGTGTGGTTGTGACCAGTGCGTAGGAGCTGTTTGGCCCCTTTCCACCTAATGCTATTTCCTGGGCCTGAGTCCTCGAGGGAACCATGTCACCTGTCTGCTTAAGCCTGGTCCCAGGATTGGTCCTCTCACCAGCCACTCTTAATGTTTCCACAGACTTCTGTCCACTCTGCACAGCTCACTGAGCCTGGCCCACCTGGAGAGGTACCTGGGCTGGCTGGCCAACCCCTGGCCCCTGAGCTGGAAGGGGGAGGGTGGAACCCAAAGGGAGCTTTGCTCGCAGATGATGCCCCAAGAGAGTGGAGGGGGGCTGCTGGAGGGAAGAGTCCTGGGCCCTTCCCCTAAGCCTTCCACCTGCACTCCACACTGGGCTGGCCTCCTTCAGTAACACTGACTGTCCCCTGTGTCCCAGCCTGTCTGGGCTCTGTTCCTAGCCCAGTGCCCGGCTGCCAGCCAGAGGACTGGCCTCTCCTGTGGGCTGACCCTGAGTGGGTAGGGCCAGGAGACATCTGCTGCCATGTCCTGGACACTGAGTGGTGGAGTCAAGAGCCTGTTTGCCCACTCATCCGGGCAGAGGCATTTGAGAAAGGAAAGTCACCCTTTCTGGGGCCATCCGATGGTCTGGTCATTGGTTTCTCCCTATCTGTCCCCTCCCCTGTCCTCCCCTCCTCTGATATGATTTGCATGAGAGTGCCTGTTTCTTTTCTCCACATTAACAACAAACCTGCGTATTATTTTAAATTTGTTTTTGCCAGTTTAATGGGTATGTAACATGTAATAGTATTTCAAACTTGCTCATGGGTTCATTTTTGATCGCTGAGAGTTTGCATTTTTCCCGTATTGCTATTTGTTCTTGGTATTTCCTTCTGCATAAACTGTTTCGTCCATCTCTTCTGAGTGCTAATCAAGAGGAACTTTTGTTTTGATCTTTGTATTTTTAAATTGGTTAATATTTTTTCAGAACAGTTTGTCATTTTTTTCTTACTCTTGCTTTCCTTTTGTAATTTGTTGATCACATTTTATTACTTGAAAATCTTCCTACGTTTGACTATTTCTGTTTTCAATTATATCATATCTGCTTTATTTCTAATTATATTTATCATTTTCTTAGTAGTGTAGGGGCCAAGGGCAGGCCGCCCCAGGATGGGCCACTTTGGCATGAAGATTATTTTGAGTTAAAATACCATCAAAACCCAGCAGATTCAGGAACAGCTCTTTACCTCCCCCTGACTGCCTAAAAAGAATTTAGATAGAAGACCTACTCTATCTATCACCATAGTTAACTACCTTATGATGTGAACTGGGTATGGGAGACAGGGAGGAGCCTGGCAAGGCCTGTTTGATCAAAGTCCTCTCAGTCTTATTGCTTTTGAGTGGTCCAAACATTTGTTTACCAAACATCATTTACTCTTTTTCATCTTCCTGTGAATTTCATTCCTTCCTTCTGAAGCCCCAGACCCCTACCCCCTTTTCCTCAGTTCAGGATGACTATATACCTCATTTTGCCTGACTGTCTTTGGAATTTCCATGTCTGTGTGGGTTCCCCATAAATATGAAATGAAATTTGATTTTCTCCTGTTAATCTGTCTCATGTCAATTTGATTCTTAGTCCAGCCAGAAGGACCTTGAAGGGCGGAGGAAATTCTTCCTCCCCGACAGTGTTAAGAACTTATTTCCCATCTCTAGCAAGAATAAATAAACTGCCTTCTTTCCAAACCCCCCAATTTGTAAAAAAAAAAAAAAAAAAATTAACCCACTTGGAATTTTTTTTTTAAATTTTATTTATTTGAGAAATAGAGAGAGTGTGAGCCGGGGAAGGGGCAGAGGGAGAAGCAGACTCCCTGCTGAGCAGGGAGCCCGATGTGGGACCCTAAGATCATGCCCTGAGCTGAAGGCAGACGCTTAATGACTGAGCCACCCAGGTGCCCCCCCACCACTTGGGATTTTTATGAAGTTCATCCAACATTCAGTTCTATTAATATTTTTAATTTATTTCTAAACTAGAACTGAATTCCATTAGTTTATCCTTTCCTGTTTTTTTCTCACCCTTTATGTTCAAAAGGAAAAGTTAAAGAATATGATGAACACCCAAAAAAATGCTTCCGAGATTCACCAACTGTTAATATTTTGCCACATATGCTTTTTCTTTGACTCTGTCGGTGATTATCTATCTATCTGTAATTTATCTTCTTCGGTGTTATTTTGTTTCACAGAAGCATTTAAAGTAAGCAACGATGTCTTGACAGTTCCCCCATAAACACTTGGAGTGTAAGAACAAGGACAGTCTCGGGCACCTGGGTGGCTCAGTCGTTAAGCGTCTGCCTTCGGCTCGGGTCATGATCCTAGGGTCCTGGGATGGAGCTCCACATCGGGGTCTCTGCTCAGCAGAAAGCCTGCTTCTCCCTCTCCCTCTCCCACTCCCCCTGCTTGTGTTCCCTCTCTCTCTGCGTCTCTCTCTGTCAAATAAATAAATAATCTGCGTCTCTCTCTGTCAAATAAATAAATAAAATCGTTAAAAAAAAAAAAAAAGGACAGTCTCCTAAATAAACAAGTGTCATCATCATGCCTGAGACTTACTATCAATTCAACAGCATCATCTAAGATTCAGTCCGTATTCAAATCTCCCAGTTTGTTCTCAAACCGTCCTTCCTAGCTACTTTCTCTTTTGATCCAAGATCCAATCAGGGATCACATATCACATCTGGTTTGTCATATACCTCTTTCATCTCCTTGAAATTAGAACTATCTCTGATTTTTTTTTTTTTTTTGGCTTTCATAACATTGACATTTTCTTTCAAGTCCAAGCCAGCTGTCCTATAAGCTGTCCCATAATCTGGATATGTCTGTTTCCTTGCATTTTTGTCAAGGAGAGGTGACAGTGTGTACTTCTCAGAGCATCACATAAGAAGACACATGATACCAGTTTGTCCCTTTATTGAGTTTAATCACTTGGTTAAGGCCCTGCCTGCCCGATCCCTTCAACATAACGTACATTTCCCCCTTTATAATTAATGAGCAATCTGGGGGATGGTGCTTTGAGACAGTGTAAATATTTGGTTCCCCAACCGCTTTTCACACAATGGCTTTAGCATCCACTGATGTTCCTTGCTTGCGTAAATTGCACTGGTAGTTGCAACATGGTGATTTTTTTCCAATTCTGTCATTTCTTCTAGAGATGGAGTGTTGTTCAGTAAACCCCCTTTTCTGAGTATCATTATGAACTCATGGATTCTTTTCTTTCCAGTGTGTTATAATCCATTACCATCATTCTTATTTTTGATGCTCAGAGATATCTTTGTTTTGTTTTTAATGTAACATAAAATTTTGATCATTTGTTGGCGTAAAATATTATTTTGGTTTAAAATATTTTAAAATTGAGACATCAGTCATCATTACCTTTAAAAAATGCTCTCTGATATTCTTCACCATTTATGGATTTTTAAAGTACATGACACATTTTCAAGGTCTTTATTTGGTATTGCTTTAAATTTAGTAAATTAACCATCTTTAGTATATGTTTAATTCTCCCAATAGGAGCAAAATATTAACATTAAAAATAAATGTCTTACAATTAGGCTAAATTAATGTTTAATATTTAATGTGTCTTGTTACTACTGAAGATGAAATACTTTTTTCCCATTGATTTTTTTTCCTAGCTGCATGTCACTAGCACATAGAATGCAATTGATTTTTGTAAATTTATCTCATAACTCACCACCAGTCTGTACTCATTTATTACTTCTAGTAATTTTCTGGCCGATTTCTTTGGATTTTCTAGGTAAGCAATCATGTCCTCTTCAGAAAGCAATAATTTTATCATGTCTTCCTTTCCTATGTTTATGACTCCAATTACTTTTGCTTCTTAGTTAGATGGGAGTCACCAGCATTTTTAGAGCTAGTTGGACCAGGGGTGGGCACGGGACGTTGCTCTAAGTCAGGAGGGCTTGGGAGTGAGGCATGCTGGGATGGTGACCACATGGCCCAGCTGCAAGTTCAGAACAGGCTGCTGTTGCCGCGGAGGGGGACTAACTTAGAGGAGAGGGGCTGGTGGTCAGGTGTCTTGGCTGTGGATCGGTGGGGGACTCCAGCCTTGAGAGGCAGGCAAGCACAGGCAGAAGCAGCACAGCAGGGGGTTGGCCAGGCTGAGACTACCTGGCTGGCCACATTGCACCGCAGAGCTGGCCTTGGGCATCCGGAAGCAGCCGGTGGGGCTGAGATTGTTCCCTGCGTCCTTGCTCTGGTCTGTGACTAGTTGGTGGAGCCAGTGAGTATAAGGGTTGGTGGGGCTGGCAGAGGCAAGACCCCACCATCCTTTTCTTACTGCTCTTTTAAATGGACTGACTGTCCATTACTGCCATTAAGTAGGATGTTAGCACCTGGGTTTAGGTTTATAATCCTCAGCATGTTAATAAAGACCACCCTCTCCCGGTCCCATTTTCCTTTCTCTGTTAAATGCGTTCGTGATGTTGGCTATTTTCCCAGTTGATGCAAAGCATATGCCTGGAAGGGGGAACCTGATTGGTCAGGCCTGACCAGGAGCCCATCCCCAGAGGCTGGCCCCAAGCTGCCTGGAGTGGGAGGGTGTAGTCCCCCAAAGGAAAGTCAAGGCACACCTACCAGGTGGGGGGCAAGCGATGTTGGGCGGCGAGAAACGACAGACTGCAGGGCAGCCCAGCCTCTTAGCCCACCCAGTGCTCTCCATCCCCAGCCTGCCCGGGAGGAGCAGGATGGGCGTTTGCGTCTGTGTTTCCCCGGGGAAACAGACTATAAGGACAGCAGCTGGGTTTGTGCACTGCTCTGGGGCACAGAGCAAGGGCATAGTAAGTGTTACTTACACATCTGGGTGAGTGAATAAATGAAGTGCAGAGGGACCAGCCCAGACCCCAGGCACTGGCTCCTACTGAGCTCTGCCCTGAAGTTTTCCATTGGTAAGCAAATCCCTCTCTGCCTTTGGGGGCTGCCTGATGAAGGTTTAGGGGCCCGAGGGCTTTGTGGTGAGGACCCAGGCTCTGGGGCTGGATAGGTCAGAGGTCAAGTCCCAGTGGCTTGCTGGTTCTCTGACCTGGGCCAAGTCTCTGTACATCTTTGAGCCTCACCTGTGAAATGGGGATGCGACAATGCTGTTCTCCTTGACAGTGGATTGAGAGAATGAGGCGAAGCCCTTAGCACAGTGCCTGGTGCACTCTAAGCCCTTTATACGGGGGACTGATTTTTATGAACCCTCTGTAGCTGAAGGGACATTTAGAAGAAGATGTATGGCGCTAGTTATAGCCTGCTGCCCATGCACCTGCTGCCCCCCCACCCGTGTGTGTGTCTGTGTGTGGCCCCAGGTTGTTGATGCCCATGACGATGGAGAAACACGTGAGCACAGCTCTGTGACGGGCACTATGCTGGCCACCAGGGATACAAGAAGGAACTGAAAAGGCGGTCCCACACAGTAGGAAGGAGTATGGGCTCTTGGAATTTGAATTCTGGCTCCATCCCTTCCCAGCAAGTCCTTACTCTCTGTGCCTCAGTGGCCTCATCTGTAAAATGGAGCTAGTAATAGAGACTCCTTCATCAGCTTGTGACGCGTAGATGGGTTACTGCATGTACACCCAGCTCACACTAACTGCTCATAAGTGTCATTTTCCCATTGTCACATTGTATCATTTTCATCATTGCTCTTATTCAGCGAGCTCTCAGCCTGGCTAGGGAGCCAGCCAGGACCCATCACAGCCCTGGAGAGGTTGTGACCACTGTGATCGGAGTCTGCCCAGGCTTTGCTATCACCCCTCCTTCCACTGCTGCTGGAATATTCCCCCCACAGCCCCCCAGCCACCCTCTTGCCAGCCTCAGAGGGCATGTGGCAGGCTCAAAGCTCGAAGCCCGCAGGCCTGCTGTCCCTGGCTATGTGACGTCACCGGCCACTCTATCAGGATTCCCCTCCCAGGTGTCGTCATCAGACACTCCGGGGAGGCCTTTGAAAATGCAGATGCCAGACACTGGCCACCAGACTCAGCAGGCCTATGTTGGGAGTGTCTCCCATGCTACCGCCCAGAGGCCGTGCAGGGTCCAGATCAGAATCCCAGTCCCTGATGCTCCTGAGCCTGTTTCCTGGTCTAGTAAAAGAGGCCAGGAACTCTCCCTTCAAGGGCCCATGTGAGGGTAAGTGAGGTGCCTCAGGGGCTCCCAGAATGGTGCCAGGAGCCCTCTGAAAGTGGCCCTCCTCCTTCCAGCCCAGGGCTCCAATCTACTTAGTTTGGGGGAGAGGTATACATTATTATTTCTTTTTAAAGGTTTATTTACTTGAGAGAAAGAGAGCATGCGCCAGCAGGGGGAAGGACAGAGAGAGAGAATCTTCCAAGCCAACTCCCCACTGAGCCAGAGCCCCATTCAGGGCTTGATCCCACGACCCACAAGATCATGACCTGAGCTGAAACCCAGAGTCGGACGCTTAACCGACTGAGCCGCCCAGGCGGCCCCAGAGGTATACATTATGAACAAGGGTGCAAATCATGTATGAGCCCTCCTGCCTCTGCTTCTTCCTGCTTTGCTGTCCCGAAGAGAAATGTACCTCTGCAAAGAGCTCCCTCAGAGCAGTGGATTCAACTGGCTGGCCCTAAGGAACTTCCCTGGTGCTCTGCACGGGGCCAGCCCCTGGGAGTGCAGGGCCTCCTCAGAGGAGAAGGGATGGTTGCAGCGGACAGGACAGGACGGACAGGACGCGGGGGCCGGAAAGCCCAGACGTGGCACTGTGATCATGCCCCCAGAGCCCAGGGTCGGGGCCCAGCTCTTCTCCTCCACCCAGGAATAGCTGCTTGGTTCCCGCAAGACCCAAGGAGATCCCACCAGGTATCCCCCCCTCCCCAGATGGGTGCAGGCATCGCTGGGAGCTGCACCCCAAGAACTACCTGGCCATGGGGAACAGGGCAAGTGCACTGAGGTCTCTTCCTTCTCTGGCAGTGACCGCACACGTCACCCACCCTCCTCTCTCCCAGATTCCATTTTGCTGGGGAAATGGCCCATTGAACATCCTGTGCAGAAAACAAGAAGCTGCCGGTGGCCGTGCCCAGAGCAGGGGTCCCACCCTGAGTTTGAGGAATCCTGGTCCCGCAAAGACCAGGGTAGGAGGTCAAGCAAGTTTGGAAAGGTGCCTGTGTAGGCCTCACCTTAGTCCAGCAGAGGTTCTAGTTAAAAGTTTAGACCTGGGCCCAGCATGCCTCCAACTTCCTGACCTCAGAACCCTCTTCCCATGGGACACCCTAGTGCTCTCTAAGAAGTGCCTTCCTGGGACCTTGGGCAAAGCCTCAGCCTCTCGGGGGCCTGGGACCCCAGCCCCCAAGCTGCCCACCTCACAGGGACAAGGGACGGGAAGGACTGAGCCACGCTGGTCCCTGCTGTCCTCACTGGCACAGCCACCAGACCACAGTTGGTCCTCTTGGGGAGAGACGGGGGGTCATGGGCTCACAGTCTCACCGCTCTGAGGTCATGGAGTCTGGCTAGGGACCTCAGCGTGACCTGAGCTGTCTTACCCATCACCTCTGACATCCTTGTGGGGTTTCTGCGAGGGGACCTACTGGGAGGCAGGACATCACCCTTCCTCTGCAGCCACCACAAGGGTCTGCCTGACTTCTCCTGGGAACAGGAAGGGAGCCTGAGTCACACAGGGGGGTGGGGCTGGCGGGGTGCGTGGCCTGGCGCTCTCAGATCCATCACCTCCTTTGGTCCCCATAGGAATGGTCTGAGGTGCGGAGGTTGCCTGCCCCATTTCACAGATGGAAACACTGAGGCTCAGAGAGTTTGGGGTTCGCCCAGGGTCTCATGGTAGGTTTACAGCGAGGCTTTCTTTGCTCCCTCATTTAGAAATTCCCTAATGAGATTTCCAGAACGAGTGATCTTTCTCATGAGCCACCTTCTGTTGTGTTGACAGCAACAACATTGGAATTTCTGGCTGGTGCCACCATATTTTGCTTTGTTTTAAGTAGCTAAACCTCAGCTCACGGGAAGGCTGTGAGATGCTCTGGTTAACTCCAGTTTCTGGGTAACGGAGGCTGGCGGGAAGGCATTTCTGTTTGACTTTAGTTGAAGTGTCTGGGGGAGGGCAGCCTGCGGCTGAGGCCTGGCACAGTGGTGGGGCAGTTAGAACCAGGAGCTGGGTCAGTTGGGAAGGGCAGCGGGGTGGGATGGGTGGGAGAGGCGGGGTCCAGGGACCACAGCCTGGGAGGGAGCACTGGTGAGAGGTGGTGTTCCCAACTCTGGCAGGCCCACACTCCCCTTCAGGGAGCAAATGCTCCCATTTGGTGTTAAATAATGGGCCCCAAACTCACCAGAGCCCTAGAGGGAGCAGCACCTACCGGCCTACACTGAGATCAAAGATGCCAACCAAGGGCCTGCTGCGGAGGTCAGAGCCAGTGGTGGACGCAAGGTGCACCCTCCTACAGTGCTTCCTTTGAGCCCTGTGCCTCCCCCAACCCCAAAGCAGTGTCCCCGGCCAGATGCCCCTCCCCTTGCACAGTGAGCTCCCTGCCTTCAGGGCCTGGAAACCTCCACCAGGAGTGGTGACAGCCTCGGCCTCAGCACCCACCTGCATTGGGGATAGCCCACCTATCCTTGAGCCCACCCTCCATTTCCCTTCCTACCCTGGTACCCCAGTGTTCCAAGTGGTGTACGCAAATTGGACTCCCTCTTCAAAATCCTGGAAGGGTCCTTAAAGGTCACCTAGAGCATCACTACTCCAGAGCAGTCCAGGGACCATGCAGCCCCGCCCCAGCCCTGACGAATCAGAACCTGCATCTCAGCAAGTTGCTTGGGTGTTTCATAGGCATGCTGAAGTGGGAGGTGCTTGGGTCAGGCCCAGGGGGCATCCCTCCGGCGGAGTAAACAGAGCCGTGTTTCTTCCTCCTTTTCTCCACAGCACGGCTGGTACCTGGACCTGGCCACACTGGTGGGCACTGGGGCCCTGGGCTGCTGGCTGGGCGACTGAGAGAGGGCGCCCCTGGGGGACTCGGTCCAGACCTGCGGCCTTCTCTAAGCCCTGGTCACTGAAGCCCTCCGGCCACCACCTTCTTGTGCTCAGCCAGGTGGCCACTCCTATCCCCAATCCCCCGTGCCAGAGGATCTCCCTGCAGCTGCCACCATGGGGAGGGGGGCAGAGGTGCCCCCTCGAAGCCCTGGGTCCCCACAGCCTCCTCCTCTGGACTGTCCCCCATCTCCCTCCACCATGCACTATGGGCGCAGGCCATTCCCAGACCTGCTTCATGGGACCCCTCCTAAAACCCCCACACACCAGAGGGGAGAGTCCACTGGGTCCCCCCATTGGTCCCCCACATTAGCACCCCCTGCCCTCCAGCCACACGAAGCAGCTGGTGGTTCCCAAGCCCTTCTGGCTCCCCCAGGGCCTGGCCTTGGCTGCTCGGTCCCTCCCTCTGCCTTTGCTCATGTTACCCCCCCTGCCCCGTGCCCCCACTGCTGTGTTCAGTCCTATGAGACCGTAGAGTCCCGCACGACCACCACCCCTTTCAAGGGCCCCATGGCAGCCCCCACACCGGCTTCTCAGGACTCCCTCCCTCTGCGAGTTTGGGTAGCACCTTCTAGGGGGTTGTATTATGGTCAATTCTGTCTTATCTACCCCCACAATCCTGGGAGTAATTTTTTTAAAGAATACGAAGTTTTACTGGTTTTTCCCCCCACTGATTTAAAAATGGTCCAACCCATTTTTTTAACTTTACCCAATTAGAAAATGTAAAAAGCAGAAGTGAAAGGACTGGCCGTGCAGGCACACGGAGATCACCTGGAGCAACAGCTTCGTGCCTGGCGTCCAGGCGGTCTGCCTACAAAAGCGCTCACCTCTATAGAGTTTGCTCTGGGCCAGGTTCCAGGCTAAGTCCCCATGCCTTTCCCTTTAAATCCTCACCCTCCACGAGGCAGAGGCGATTGATCAGAGAACTTAAGTCACACAGCTGGTAAATGGAGGTAGCGGGATGTGAGCCCAGCTCTGTCAACTCGCAGCGTCTGGGAGGGACATTAGACTGCCCCCTGGGCATGTGGCCATGTTGACAGTCATCTCCACCCTTTCATGCTGTTCCCTAGGCTATTTTTACTTCCCTCAAAAGTGCAGCAAGACATCTGTCCCCTCCCTACAAGCTTCCTGGGAACTTGCCCGTCTACCCACAGTGCAGAGTTTGGCTGCGGAGCTGAGGAGACGTTTGCTGCAGGAATGGACAGATGGAGAAATGGATGGATAGGTCAGTCTACCTCACAGACCACCCAGGCTTCTGTCCCTTTCATTCTTATTCAGACATCACACAAAGCCCTCCTGGGTGGCCTAAGGAATTCTGGTCAGCAGCCGTGCAGGCCGTGGATGAGGGGCCTGCTTGGTGACACTGGGACATGCTGGGGGTCTCTCACTAAGGAAGGCATTTCCAGCCCAGGAGGCGGTGGCCTGGGTACCGTGTGACTGGCCCTTCCTGATGCCTGGCTACCCCGGCCGGAGATGCCCCAATGGGCACAGCCTCTCTCTGCTGTGCACTGAGCACCTTCGCTCTCAAAGCCACCCTCCACTACCACCTTTTACACCTGCAGCCCCTTGAGGACGCTTTGAGAGCAGGAACCAATGCAAAATGGCTTAAATTTATTCTTTCTCCTGACACGCCAGCCCAAGGTAGGACAGCTCTAGGGTTGTTTCCTTCTGGGGCTCAGAGGCAACCTCCAGGACCCAGCTCCCTTCCATTCAGCTCCCCCAGGCCAACCCAAGCCGATGTCTGCTCTCTAGGAGGGCAAGAAGGGCCGGGAGCACATCCTGAGCACGGTCCCCCCATCCCCACCCTATCATCAGGGAAAACCTCTCCCAGAAGCCCCTTGCAGATGTTTCCTCATGTCTCATTGGCCAGAAATGTGTAACATGCTTTTGCCTAAACCAATCACCTGACTGGCTTGGTCCAATCAGGGCTCACGCTCTGGGGTTGCGGCGTCATGGGGGCACCCGGTCAAGCAGGAGGTGGGCGTCTCAACGACCTCAGGGCTGCCCCACACAGAAGGAGAAGGGGGGAGGGGTAGCAGGGCGGCGGCCTACGGGGTCTGCTTTGGTCCTTGTCATCTTTCCTTGACTGTATAGAAGAGAGCAAGTAAAAAGGCTAGGAGAGGTTGAG
Organism: Mirounga leonina; assembly: GCF_011800145.1. Taxonomy (NCBI): domain Eukaryota; kingdom Metazoa; phylum Chordata; class Mammalia; order Carnivora; family Phocidae; genus Mirounga; species Mirounga leonina. Next base: position 6,279,230 of record NW_023270503.1, read on the forward strand.
TCGTTCGCCAGGGCCACCCTCCAAGGCCCCCAAGCCATGTATTTACCTGGTCCTTGGTGAAGCCGGGTTGGATGGGGACACTTGCCTCCCAGCCCTCTGCGCGCATCTATCGCTCTGTCTGCTTTTCTTCTCTCCCTCCGCCCAACCCCAGGCCCTCCCAGACATCCCTGGGGAAACATTACAATCATACAGGCTCCAGAGGTGGAAGAGACCTTCAATATTAATGTCATTTCATGCCTTCATTTTCCAGTTGTAGAAACTGAGGCTCCCCAGGACCCCTCAGGGAGGTCACTGATGGTGGAGCCGAGACTGGACTGAGGGCCCGGGAAGCACATTGTCCCTGAGACTCACACAGGGGCTGGGAGCCCACCCTACTTTATCACGTCAGTCCCTGCTGCAAGACAGCCCCTGCAGCCTCCCTGCGGGCTGCGAGGCTCATCCTCACCTTTCTCTTTATGCACCTTTCGCGGATCGCTTCATAGCACTCTACAATCTACAGTACACTCCACTCCCATGGAGTGTCCTTTCCTCAGCCACAGTCTCATTTGATTGTCACAACAGTCCTGTGAGCTCGCCCCTGGAGTGCATTATAATGGGGAAACTGAGGCCCAGAGAGGTAGCATGACTTGCCCAGGGTCACACCTTGAGTGCTGCCCAAGCCCAGGCGGAGCCGACTTTCTTGGCATGCTGTGCAGTCACACAGCGTTTGATGCTCTGTGGTCACTGTCTTGCAATTGGAAATAATTTTTAAACAAGCATTTCCATTTTGCACTGGGTGCCACAAATTGGGAAGCTGACCCTGCGCCCCAGCTCCTGACTCTGCGGGATGTTTTCTAGAACACATGCCCCTTCCTGCCATGGGACTGCTCCTCAAAGGTCACAGGTGGCCTGGGGTGCAGGGACTGGCAGGACCCGCTTTGGAACCCCTCCCTCATACTCGTCTCCAGCTGGTTCTGCAGAAGCTCCCGCCTGGCTTCCCTCCCCTCTCCTCTGGAGAATTAATGGAGAAGGCCAGTGACTGCCTTCCCCTCCACCTCTGTGCCCTTTGTCCCTCGGGGCTGGGGGCAGGGGCTCCAGAATACAGGGTGGCATTGTGTGCCCTGACGTCAGGCAGCCGGGCTGCCTGGGAAAGTGGATAAACAAGCAGCTGGAACCCGTTGCCCGAGGCCCCAGGGGAGAGCAGGAGCCCCCTGGGGTGGGGCAGAGAAGGAGCTGGGAGCCAGGCGGGAGTTGGATTCTACCCTCACCAGCTGCGGCCTCTGGCTCTTCTGCTGGCTGATGGAGTGGGCCAGCTCTCTCCCAGCCCTCCTGGGAGGATGGGGAGCAGGGAGACTGTGCCATGCTCAGCATAGCACCTGACACCTAGTCAGTGCTCAGCTGTGAGCCCTACTTGCTGTTGGTACTGCCCCCTTTACTGCCCGAGTATCTGCTATCCCAGCCTCAGGATCAAGCGCAGCCGCCTCAGCATGTTAGAACCATTTTCCATGCAGTAAAATTAACCTTTTAAAGCATTTGCCCAGACTCCTATAAGCACCACCACATTGGGGGACAGAACAGCGCGGGTAACCGCAGGTCTGTTCCCTGTGTTACAGCTTTGCCTTTTCCACATCAGTGCAATCATAGCTTGTAACCTTTGGAGACTGGCTTCTTCCATGCAGCATCGTGCGTTTGAGACCCACCCAGGTGGACACATCAACAGTTCTTTTTATTATAGAACAGTTTGCTTATCCATTCACCTGCCAGAGGACATTTGGGATGTTCCCAGGTTTGGGCAATTCTGTACAATGCTGTCCCAGACATTTGTATACAGTGTCTTTATTTCTCTAGGATAAGGAAGGATAAGGAAATTCTCTTCTATTTCGATTTGCTGAGCGTTTTTTATCATGAATGGATGTTGAATTTTGTCAGTTGCTTTGTATCTATTGAAATGATTATGTGGCGGGTTTTTTTCCTTGAAATATAGTTGATGCACAATGTAACATTAGTTTCGGGTGGACAACATAGTAATTCCACGAGTCTAGACATGACGCTGTGCCTGCCTCAAGCATGGCTACCGCCTGTCACCACACGACGCTATTCCAGCACCATTGACTCTATTCTCCATGCTGTGCCTTTCATCCCCGTGACCAATTCATCCCATAACTGGCAGCCCGTACCTCCCACTCTCCTTCACCCATTTTGCCCACACCCTATCTCCATGCCCTCTGGAAACTATTAGTTTATTCTCCGTATTTATGGGTCTATTTATGCTTTTTGTTTGTTTGTTTTGTGTTTTAGATTCAACGTATAAGGGAAATCATACAGTCTTTGTCTTTCTCTGTGTGACGGATTTCACTGAGCATAATACCCTCTAGGTCTATCTGTGTTGTCACAAATGGCGAGATCTCATTCTTTTTGATGGCTGAGCAACGTTCCATTGTGTGTGTATATAGCACATCTTCTTTGTCCGTTCATCTAGCTGGGGCCACTTAGGTTGCTTCCGTATCTGGGCTACTGTAAATAATGCTTCAATAAACACAAGGTGCATATATCTTCTCAGATCAGTGTTTTTGTTTTCTTTGGGTAAATATGCAGTAATGGAATTACTGGATCATATGATAATTCTATTTTTTAATTTTTTGAGGAACCCCCATACTGTTTTCCATAGTGGCTGCACCAATTTACATTCCTACAGTGCACAAGGGTTCCTTTTTCTCCACATCCTCACTAACGCTTGTTATTTCTGTCTTTTTTATTTTAGCCAGAATGGCTCACACCTGCCAAAGTGTGAGGTGACATCTCATTGTGGTATTGATTTGCATATTCCCAATGATAGCGACTTCTCACATATTTGTTGGCCATCTGTCTTTTGGGGGGGAAATGTCTATTCAGGTCCTCTGCCCATTTTAATTGGATTATTTGGTTTTGGGGTGTTGCCTTGTATAAGTTCTTTAGATATTTTGGATATTATCCCCTTATCAGATATATCATTTGTGAATACCTGCTCCTATTCAGTAGGTTGCCTTTTTGTTTTGTTGATGGTTTCCTTTGCTGTACAGAAGCTTTTTATTTTGATGTAGCCCCAAAAGTTTATTTTTGCTTTTGTTTCCTTTGCCTCAGGAAATACATCTACAAAAACACTGCTAAGGCTGATGTCAGAGAGATTACTGCCTGTGTTTTCTCCTAGTCGTTTTACTGTTTCAGGTCTCACATTTAGGTATTTAATCCATTTGGAGTTTATTTTTGTGTATGGTGTAAGAAGGAAATCAGTTTCATGATTTTGCATGTGGCTGTCCAGTTTTCCCAACATTTATTGAAGAGGCTGTCTTTTCCTCATTGCATGTTCTTGCCTCCTTTGTCAGATTAATTGACCATATAAAAATGGGTTTATTTCTGGGCTCTCTATTCCGTTCCATTGATATATGGGTCTTTTTGTGCCAGTATCAAACTGTTTTGAATACAGTTTTGGGGGTACCTGGGTGGCTATAGTTGGTTAAGCGTCTGCCTTCAGCTCGGGTCATGATCCCGGGGTCCTGGGATGGAGTCCCGCATCCAGCTCCCTGCTCAGCGGGGAGTCTCCTGTTCACTCTCTCTCTCTGTCAAATAAATAAATAAAATCTTTTTTTTTTTAAATGAATACACAGTTTTGTAGTACATCTTGAAATTTGGGATTCTGATACCTCCAGCTTTGTTCTTCTTTCTCAAAATTGCTTTGGCTCTTTGGGAGTCTTTTGTGGTTCCATGGTGTTATTTGTTCTAGTTCTGTGAAAATGCTGTTGGTATTTTGATAAGGATTGCACTGAATCCTTAGGTTGACTAGTATGGACATTTTAACCATATGACTTCTTCTAATCTGTGAGCATGGAATGTCTTTCCATTTGTTTGTGCCATCTTCAATGTCTTTCATCGGTGTTTTATAGTTTTCAGAGTATACTTCTTTCACCTGCTTGGTTAAGTTTATTCCTAGTTACCTTATTCTTTTTGGTGCAGTTATAAATGGAATTGTTTTCTTAATTTCTCTTTCTGCTACTTCGGGGTTTTTGTGTGTGTGTTTGTGTTTGTTTTGTTTTTTTAAGGATTTTATTTATTTGAGAGGGAGAGAGAGAATGAGCACGAGTCGGGGGGGGACAGAGGGAGAGGGAGAAGCAGGCTCCCCACTGAGCAGGGAGCCCAATGTGGGACTCCATCCCAGGACCCCAGGATCATGACCTGAGCCGAAGGCAGATGCTTAACTGACTGAGCCACCCAGGCGCCCCTGTTACTTTGTTATTAGTGTACTGGTGTAAATGCTACTGATTTCTAGGTATTAGTTTTGTATCCTGCAACTATACTGAATTCATTTATTAGTTCTAATAGTTTCTTTGGTGGAGTCTTTAGGGTTTTTAATGTGTAATACCATGTCATATGCAAATCGTGACAGTTTAACTTCTTTACCAATATGGATGCCTTTTATTTCTTTTTCTTAGCTGATTGCTGTGGCTAGGACTTCCAGTACTATGTTGAATAAGATTGGTGAGATTATGCATCCTTGTCTTGTTCCTGATCTTAGAAGAAAAGCTCTCACTTTTTCACCATTGAGTGTGATGTTAGCTGTGGGGTTTTTTTCAATATATGCCTTTTATTATGTTGAAGTATGTTCCCTCTAAACTGTGGGGGTTTTTTTCTTTAGTCATCTTCAGATCACATCAATTGGTTTTCAAATGTTGAATGAGCCTTGGTGGCTAAACTCCACATGGTGATGGCTGTGTTGTATTATTCATGAATATATATACAGACACACATATACATACATAAATATATATACATATATGTATATTGTTTTCCTAATATTTTGTTTAGGATCATTATATCTATGTTCATGTGGGATATTGGTCTATAGTGTTCTTTTCTTACCCAGGTATCCCCCACTATTTGAAACTGCACATACAATAATCACTTTTATAAAAGACCTACGTCAGTACCCATTTTTGCTAACTGAAAGAAATCCAAAGAGGATTTCCATTTTCAAGAGAAAAGGCAAGGGGAGGGGAGCCCGGTGGCTCAGTCGGTTGGGTGTCCGACTCCTGGTTTCAGTTCAGGTGGTGATCTCAGGGTCCTGGGATGGAGCACCATGGCAGCCTCCAGGCTCAGCGGGGAGTCTGCCTGAGATTCTCTCTCTCCTTCTCCCCTGCCACCCCCCTGCTCACATGCATGCTCTCTCTCTCTCAAATAAATAAATAAATCTTAAAAAGAGAGAAAGAAAAGGCAAAAAGCGAAAATCCCATTCAGTTTGTTTTGCAGCAAACTGTTACCGAGGCAGCATGCACCCCAGGCTGCAAGAGTGGCCCCGCCAAGCTCCATTCCTAGGAACCATACTCAGCATCTCAGCACCAGCTGCCAGGCTTTGAACTGTGTCTTTGAGCACTTGTTCTTTATCTTGATTTATTTTGTGCACTCGTTTGCAAGATGCATCCCAAGGTATCAGAAAAGCCTAAGAGAGATTTTTTAGGCCTGGGAATGCTCAAAAAAATTTTCAGCCTAAATTAATGGTAATTGCTGCTTCTTTACAGCATTTCAGCTTATCACAGGAATGCTCTACTTTGGGAAGGTTGGGGGAAACCTGTCCTGCTTTTGTCTGCCTTTAGTATCAGGGTGATGCTGGCCTCATTAAATGAGTTGAGAAGTGCTCCTTCCTCTTCTGTTTTCTGGAAGAGATTGTGTAGAATTTATGTATATTGTTCTCAAACATTTGATGAAATTATTTGGGCCTGAAGTTTTCTTTTTTGGAACCGTTTACACTATGAAATTAATTTCTTTAAGAGTGATGGCATTATTCATCTCACTTGTCTTATGCGAGTTTTGATAGTTTGTGTCTTTCAAAGCATTGAGCCATTTCATTGGAGTTGTAGAAATTATGTGTACAGCAATGTTTGTCGTGTTCCCTTATTAACCTTTTTTGAAAAGACCTTCTTTTTTTTTAAGATTTATTTATTTGTCAGAGAGAGCAAGCGAGACAGCCTAAGCAGGAGGAGAGTCAGGCAGAGGGAGAAGCAGGCTCCCCACTGAGCAAGGAGCCCAATGCGGGACTTGATTCCAGGACACTGGGATCATGACCTGAGCCGAAGGCAGACACTTAAACAACTGAGCCACCCAGGTGTCCCGAAAAGACCTTCTTTTAAAGCAGTTTTAAGTTTACAGCAAAATTGTGAGGGAAGTACAGGATTTCTCATATACTCCCTGCCCCCACGCACGTGTAGCCTCCCCCGTCATCAAGTTCACTCACTAGAATGGTGCTTTTTTTTTTTTTTAACCAAGGATGAACCTACACTGATACATCCTAATCACCCAATGTCCATAGTTTACGTTAGGCTTCACTCTTGGTGTTGGACATTCTGTGGGCTTGCACAAATATATAATGACATATGTCCCTCATTATATACCATACAGAGTATTTTCACTGCCCTAAAAATCCTCCATACATATTAACCTTTTAACACTGTAGGACTGGTGATATCTGCGTTCATTTCTGATATTTGTGATTTGTATCTTCTCCCCCCCCCCCTTTTTTTTTTTTTTTTTGCTCAGTTTGGCTAGAGATGCATCAATTTAATCTTTCCAAAGGACCAGATTTTTGTTTCATTGATTTTTCTCTGCTGTTTTTCTGTTTTCAATTTTTAAATTTCTGCTCTTCATAATTTCTTTCCTTCTTCTTGCTTTGGGTTTGAATTTTATGTTGTATTTCTATTTCATTTGGTTTCAAATATTTTTAATTTCCTTTGAGACTTCCTCTTTGACTCATGGATTATTTAGACATGTCGTTGAATTTCCAAGCATTCGGGAAGTTTTCGGATGTCTTTCTGTTATTGATTTTTAGTTTAATTCCATTATGGTCAGAGCACATACTTTGTATGATTCCAGTTCTTTTAAATTTGTTAAATTTCGTTTAATGGATATAATCTATCCTAGGATATAATCCATCTTGGTGAATATTCTGTGCACACATGAAAGAATGTGTGTTCTTCTATTACTGAGTGTGAATTCTAGAAATGTCAGTTTATAGGTTAAGCTGATTAATAGTGTTGTCCAAGTCTTTTATATCCTTGTTGTTTTCCCGTCTAACTAGTTTTATCAATCACTGAAGAAAAGTGTTAAGGTCTCCAATGATAATTGTCAATTTGTCTGTTTCTCCTTTCTGTTCTATTAGCTTTTGCTTCGTGTGTTTTTAAGTCTGTTATTAGGTGTGTGCATATTTAAGATTGTTATATCTTCTTAGTGAGTCGATTCTTGTGCAATGTTTCTCTTAATCTTTGTTAACTTTCCTTGTTCAGATTAGATCATTTCTATCATTCCATCTTCAAGGTCATTAACCGTTTTTTCTGTCATCTCCATTCTGCTATCAATCCTATCCAGTGAATTTGTAATACTTCAGTTGTCATATTTTTCCATTCAGTTCCTTTTTAAAGCTTCTACCTTCCTGCTGAGAATTTCTATATTTCCAATTGTTCAAGAGTGCTCACCTTTCCTTCATGGAACATGGTTAACTGCTTTAAAGACTTTGTCTTCTGGGGCGCCTAGGTGACTCAGTTGATTGAGACTCCAACTCTTGATTTCTGCTCGGGTCATGATATGGGGGTTGTGGGATGAGGCCTGTGTAGGGGTCTGCGCTCAGAGGGGAGTCTGTTTGAGATCTGAAATTGTCTCTCCCTCTGCCCCTCCCCCCCACCTTGCACGCTCTCTCTCTCTAAAATAAATAAGTAAATATTTTTAAAAAATAGTCTTTGTCCTCTAATGATAGCATCTGGGTCATCTTCAGGGTTGATATTTGTTGACTGTCTTTCCCCTTGTGCATTACTGGGCTTTTCCTGGTTTTTTTTTTCTATGTCAAGTAATTTTGCCTGTGTCCTGGATGTTTTGAATAGTATATGATGAGACTCCAACTCCTGTTAAAATACTTCAAAGCATATCAATTTGGGGGTTTTTGTTTGTTTGTTTAAATCAGGAAACCAACCCAGTTTGATTGAAATCTCTGAGCCCAACCTGCCTTCTGTTCCAATGGCGGTTCAGTTTTCAAAGCTTTTGAAATGCTATTTGGATCCACTTCAAGTGTGTACTCTCCTGGGGCTGGTCTGTTCACTGTCTACACTGGAGTTCAGTTCTCAAAGCCTTTGATAAGCTATTAGTCAGTTCCATGTATGTGCAGCTCAGGAGTGGGTCCAGGACTTCAAACATGACTTTATGGGATCCTGGTTCTGAGCTCTTTCTTTTCTGTGACCACACCCTGTCCAGCTCTCAGGGTCCCTTTTCTTGGTCCTTTGGTTAGAAGTCTGAGGCTTAGGCCTCCGTCTACAGGTTCACCCCTCTCATGACTGGTCTACCTCTAGGATGAAGTGGGGAGAAGAAAAAGAGAGAAATGACTGACAGGAATCCCCCCCCACACACACACTTTGACCCCTTTTCCTAGATTCACATTCCACAGAGAAAGAATTTTCTTCTCTTGGGGTTTTAGATGCCTACCTGGTGGCTGGTACTGCCACGAACCCCAACTTTGAGACTGGGGCTTGCCTTGGGGTAGGGCTGGGAGAGGGATTTTTTTTAAAAAAACATGGCATTTCTTCTATTCTCTCTGGCCCCAAAGGGCCCCCTTCCCTGGCCTCTCATCAAAAAGGGAGAGTTTCTTCTGAAGCTTTTTCTGTTCACACCTGCTGTCCAATTCTGGGGTTTGGCCTTCCCGAGTCTAGGCTGGAAAACATGCAAGGGAAAAATAAACCAGGAAACTTATTGCCATATTCGTCTTCAAGCTGTTCGTTCATTTGTTTGTTTGTTTGTTTTTTGCTGTCGTTTTTTACTTCATTTTAATTTCCCTCCCAATTTGCCTGCTAGAACTTACTTTTCAGAGTCTACACATAGCTGCTTTATGTATTCTGTCCAGCGTCTTGAGTTACAGTCAGGGGAAGTGATAGAGTGTAGGGAACTGACTCCATCTTAACAGAAACCAGAAGCCTTCCTTGGTTTCTAATCTTGGCACTGAATTTTAAAAATTCAAGTCTGTCTCCAAGCTGCATCTGGGATACTAGTTGGAGACGCGCTTTCACAACACAACATTTAAAATGATGCTTTTCCCTTTAAGTATTCAAATTCTTAAGTGAAGGTTTCCTGCACCCCTGCCAGTTTTTCTAGGTGAAAAGAGAGAAGAAAAATTTATTCATTCTCTGGTCAGAGCAAGCCCCCAAACTTGTGATGATAATAATAATAATAGCAATGATTAGCAGAAATAATAATAATTATTGGTAAAGACCATGAACTTTGGAGCCAAGCTGCCCGTATTCAGATCCCAAGTCTGCCTCTCACTAGCTGCAGGACCATCACCCTGAGGGACTCAGTTTTCTCACCTGTACAATGGGAATAATAATAGTATCTGGTTGTGAGGATTCAATAAATTCATGTGAATAGAGGGCTCCGAACGGGCCTGGCACAAAGGAAGAGTCACCAAGCATTTGCTTCATTGGGAACAGTAATTGCCACCATCTATTAGGCACCTCACCTGCCAACTGCAGCTTATTTCCCTTGTTCAGATGAGGCCGCTGAGGCCTCCGAGAGGCAAATGGCTTGCTTGAGCCGGTGTGGCTGGCAGATCTGGCAATGAGGGAGGCGTGGGTGGCTGGGCCCCAGCTCAGGGAGCATCTGGCAGGTGATCCATCAGACAGACAGCAGTGGCGGGGAGGCTCTAAACACCGCCTGGTCTGTGCTCAGAGAGATGTGACCCAGGGGGAATGAGCGGGAGGCGGGGGGGTGGGGCGTGAGAATCAGCCCAGAGAGAAAGGCAACAGAAATAGAAGGGAAAGCCTGGTCATTGAGTGGCCCCAAAATGGAAAGATCACGATTTTACTGGTTGTTTCCCTGGCAGCTGGCTCCGAGGCCCCGGCTGTGTGTGGTTCAGTGACAGCGCCGCTCCTGCAGGGTCCCGACAGGCCCGGGATGCCCGTCTCCTCCAGCCGGGCACCTAGCGGAGGGCCCCCGGGGCAGCCCAGCAGTGGGTGGTGGGCACAGCGCATGGGGGGGCGGGGGGCTGCGGCCTCGCCTCACCATGAAGACCACATGTGGGGGGCTAGTTGCTGTACTTGCCGTGGGACCTTGAGCAAGTCCTTCCCCTGCCTGGGACTTGGCTTCCCTGTCTATAGAATGAAGGGCTGGGTCCGCTGAATGCACCTCTGGGGTGCATTGGCAAAAGGTCATCTGGTGTCCAGGAAGATTGAGACGCTTGGTGATCAAGGTGAGGGGTCCCCAGCCACAGCAGGTAAAGATGCTCTGATACGTAGAGGGTAGGGGATTGAGACGATGCCTCAGCAGGAAGCCCAGGGAGAGCAGGAGACTGCAGAAGCGGATCCTCTGGGGCCAGCGGGACCTGGGTTCAAGGAAGAGTCACTGCCGCGGTGACTGTCTAAACGTCCAACCTCCACGAGCCTCAGTCTCTTCAGCTGTAGAATGGGAGGCCATGATTGTAGCTACTGTTAGAGTTGTCGGGAGGACTGGAGATGAGATTGAGTATGGCCAGAGTTTAGCGCCATGCTGTAGATTCTGCCAAGCCCTCTGTGAACCCAGCAGGAGTTATGAATACCTCTCCACATAAGCTTTGCTATTGTTTATTTAGAGAGTTCCTGAGCCTACAGTGATGGTGTTTATTCACATAATTGGTATTTTTGTTATGGTAACTTTACAGTGCTCCCGTGTGCCTTCTAAAGGACTATTTATATGGCCTTCCCCACACACTCTGGGATCTCTCCACACACACTCTGAGCCCCGTAGGAGTCGCCTAAGCCATGGCTCAGGGGTGTTGGGGGACTTCGCAGTGGCCCTCAGGACCTCGACTATCTGCCTGTCATCAAACACCCCTGCACCTCTGCCCCAGGCCAGCCTTCCCTGGGGAGGGGGGGGGCGGTGCTGGACAGCCTGACCCCACCAGGGTCTCCCGCCCCAGGGGGTGACGGTCGCCATGGATTACCCAATCCGAGTGCCCAGCCTGCTGCCTCTCAGGTGGCCTGAGGCTGGGGCTCCACATCGGGGGCTCACAGTCCCCGGTGACTCCACCCTTGACTGTCTCAGAGCTAATTAAGGCATAGCCCCCGACCTTGGAGAGGATTGTAGGGGGGAGTGCCGGGAGGCTGGGAGGTACCGTCCACGTGTTCACATAGTCCCCACGGTGCCAGTGGCGAGAGGGCAGGGGGAGAGGGGCTGGGACTCTGGCTGGGGTGGTGGGCGGGCTTCAGGTGGCTCCTGGGACTGGCTATTTAGAGAAGCCACGTCGTTGCCTGGTCGTGGTAGGCTGTCTTGGCTGCGGGGGCAGGGGGCCGCTGCGGTGCTGAGGGGGCTCTGGCCGCGATGGGAGCTGGCAGAAAGCCACCTTCTTCCTTCTCTGGAATCCCAAGGTCCTCGGGGGGTACCAGGTTCAGGGGATCACGGAGAGCCCGTGTATAGGCTCCGCCCACCCGTCAGCCCCAGACTCCCACCCGCGTGGAAAAGGCAGTGTCAGCGGGGATGGAGGTCCAAATGTAGGGCCACCGGGCTCAGGGAGGGAGGAGAGACGCTTGTGTGGGGTCTCTTCTTGCTCACTGCTGGGCACGTGCCCATCATGCCAGGCCACGGGCGGTGACCAGGGCTTCAGACCCCGCTGCAGCTGCCACCACTGGAAACATGTCCTGTGGGCATACAGGAGACACGGTGCCTAGGGAGCAGATGAGTCCCCAGCACGGCCTGGGCTTCGGAGCCTGTGGGGGGTGCGGTGGGCGAGAGGGCGTCTGCCAGGGCAGCGTTAACAATACCGACGGGAAGAGCAGCCTGCGGGCCGCGCCCTACAGTTTCCACGGTGCCCCAACATCCACCACCTGCAACCCAGCCCCAAAGGAGTCTGAGAAAGAGCTCGTCCTCGCCCTGCGATGGGGATCCCTGCAAGGAGAGGGCAGGTGGCGGACGACGAGCGTGTGACAGTGCGTGCGCACGTGTGCGCGTGTGTGTCTGTGGGACCACGCGGGTGGTCAGCCGTCGGCCCCCCGCAGAGCGCCCGGCATGCAGGCGGCGCCCACTGAGGGATCGGATGCTTGCGCGTGTGCTGGGGGGGGGGAGGGGCTGCCACTAAGTTACAGGTGGATTTAGAAGCGGGCTTCTGGAAGAAATATCGAGAAGCTGACTTTCAGCTGCTGGAACTATGAGCGGTGGGGGCGGGGAGGGGAGGGACACCAGTTCCTTAGAAAAGATAGTTCTTACAAAATTGGCCATTGCCAAAAACTAGGAAAATATACCCAGAGCTCACAAGTTTGAAGTCAGTGGCTCTGGTTGAAGACTAAATTAAGACATCTTTACAGAGAACAATTTGGCAACTGTTATCAAAAGCCTTTAAAATTTAGAGGATTTGTAGAACCATTCATATTCAGTTATTCAACAAATATTTGTGAAGCTTCTAGTATGTGCCAGTCATGGTGGGCACTATGTATACAGTGGTGATCAAAACAGACATAATCCTTGGGGCGCCTGGGTGGCTCATTTGGTTAGGCGTCTGCCTTCAGCTAAGGTCATGATCCCAGGGTTCTGGGACCCAGCCCTGGGTCAGGTTCCCTGCTCAGTGGAGAGTCTGCTTCTCCCTCTGCCTCTGCCCCTCCCCCCCCCTCGCACTCTCTCGCTTGCTCTCTCTCTCAAATAAATAAAATCTTAAAAAGAACAGACAGAATCCTTGCCCCCAGGGAGCTTACTTTCTAGAGGGGAAGATACAAATTAATACAATTATCACGTCAAATATAATTACAAAATGCAGCAGATGGTTTGAAGGAAAAGTATAGGGTGCTACAAGACAGGGTAATAGCAGGGTGGACCCTAATTAGATGGGAGTGGCTAGGACAGGCTTGTCTCAGGGAGAAATGTTTAATATAGGTATAAACAGCGACCTGAAGGATGAATCAAAGTCAGGTGATGAATGGGGGTGGGGAGAGGACGAGTATTTGAAATCGAGTACCGCATGTGCAAAGGCCCTGAGGCAGAACAGAGATTATTTTGCTTGAGTTGACTGAAGGCCAGTGTGGCTGGAATGCGGTGAGGGACAGAAAAAGAAGGGGATGGGACTGGAGGGGCCAGATCAATATAGGGCCTTGTAGGCCACATTACCGGTTTCGATTTTATCCTAAGGGTAGTGGAGAGTCACTGGAAGGTTTTAAACAGGGCAGGCAGTGACATGATCCAGTTGGAGTGGAGAATGAGTCGGGGGGGCTGAAAGTGGGAGAGGGTAGGTAGATGAATCAGGAGACCTCAGCAGCCAGAAAGGGAGATGATGATGTCTGTGACCGGCGGAATCCCAGGCGCGATGTGGAAAGAAGGTGGCTTGAGGACGTGGTATTTGGGTACAGACTGAATGTGCCTGAGAGGGAGCAGTCCTGGTGATGCTGAAGAACCGCACGGTGGGCGGGAAGGAAGGGAGGGAGGATGCGGCCAGGGAGTGGGCCATTTGAATGAGTGGTCCTGGGGGGACCTGGGAAGGGTGATTCCTCGGGGCAGCTGGGGTGGATGTGGGAGAAACCAATGAGAAAGTCAAGGATCTGAGCGGCCAAGGGGCCGACCGGTCATCCACACGGCTGTAGAAACCCCCCCAAAATCAATTATAATGACAAAAAGTGGGGAAAACCAAAATTGCCCAACTATTCTGGGTGGTTAGGTAAATGAAGGTGTATCCACTGGGCAGTGGGTCTTATAACTGCTAAAAATATGGGTGGTACCGCTGGGCAGTGTGGAAAGATTTTTGATAAACGGTTAAGCGGGGGAGAACATTCCAAACATCAAGAATAGCTGACTCCTTTGGGCTAAAAAATCTTACTAACAAACTTTATTTATTTTTTTAACATTTTTAATTGAAGTATAAAGTACACGTAGAACAGAAAAGTGCATCAGCCACAAGCAGATGGCTCCATGGGCTTCACTGTGCAGCCAGCACCCGGATGGATCGATAGAAATGCCCTTGGCATCCCCCCACCCCCTACAAAGTTCTGCCAATGTCGCCATTGTCTTGACCATAATTGGTTTTGCCTTAAGTCGTATTTGATTTGTCATTTTAAATTTTTAAAGAATGTATACAAATGTGACATAATTATTTCCTCCTTGTAGACAGAGGGGAATTTGACCAAGGGTCTCTCAGAACTACCAAAAAAAAAAAAAAAAGTGGTTAAAACTATGTGTTTTAAAGCAAAGTGGGAAACAGCAGGGTTTGATTCATTCTCTTTTCTGGATTTTCCCCAGGAGCTTGTATTATTTTCGCAGGAAAGAAGCCACTAAGTGGGAAACAGCGGGGTTTGATTCCCTTTTCTGGAGTCTCTGTGATGAGCGCTTATTATTTTTGTAGTAAAGAAACCACTGGGTTAAAAAATCAGAGCATTGACTTTAAGTGAGCCCATCTTTGTCAGGAGGCTCCCCATGCTGTCTGTGGACCTCAGCAGAATCAAGTGACCCCCGCCGCTATCTGGGGCTTGGTGCTGATCCCAGGGTGCAGGGTGGGGGCCTAGGAGGGGACTGCTGGTGTCCCTCCCCAGCCAGCCTCACCCCAGCTCTGTGAACCCCCTGGGCATCTCTGGGGGACCTCACACCTGTCCCTCCTTCTTTCCCACAGGTGGAAAAACTTGTGAAATATCTGGATCCCAACGACCTTGGGAGGATCAACTTCAAGGATTTTTGCCGAGGGGTGTTCGCCATGAAAGGTGAGAGCTTCGTGGGAAGGGGTCTCTCAGGATCCTGTCCAGCTACAGAGGCTGGCCTGACTTGGGTTTCAGCTGGGGTTCCTCCTGGCAGGGCTGAGGAGAAGGGTCCGGGGCTCCCGCAGCTGCCCCAGCCACGCGGGGGGCCATGGAAGGGTCTCTGAACCTCTGCCGTGGAGTCCCACACCCGTGGGACGGTCATTTCCACCCTTCCCGTCGTCTGTCCCACTGAGAAAGGCTCCCGATTGCTTTCTTTTCTCCTTCTGGCGTCCTCTTCCGGGTCACCTCCCTCCAGGATGACCAAGCTCCCAAGCAGTTTCCCAGGACCCGGGAATCGCAGTTTTAAAACCAGCACGGCTGTGGACAAACCGTGGGCAGAGCTGGACACCCATCCTCCTCCTTCTCTTCCGTTCCCTTTATTTCCTCCCCTCTCTCTTCCCTGGGACTCCGCAGTCCCTTCCTCTCTCCCCAGATCTCCCCCTTGAAGGGGCAATATACAGTCCCCCAATTTTCCCCAATTCAGAGGCCGTTGTGCGAGACCCCCAGGCATCAGAGGCCACTCATGGCCACTCTTGCTACTAAACTGCTTGTCTGGAGAAAGTGGCTGAGGTCGCCAGCCAGGTGGCCGTGCCAAGGCCTCCCTGCGGGCTCTGAAGAGGAAGCAGTCCAGCGAAGCTTTCCTGCCATCTGGGAAGAAAGCCATGTTTTCCTGTTGGGATGAACCGTTCTCTGTGGGGTAGCTTGGGTTCTGGGAGGGTGGGAAGGAAGCAGGAATGACTTCCTTGGAAGTGAGGGTTGATGGGAAGCGAGCTGAGAGGTTGGGAGGGGCTGCACATGGCCCCCGTGAAGCCTTCCGAATAGAGTTGGCTGGAGGACCACCTTCAAATGCACCTGTCACGTGCCTATGCCAGGCGCTTTGCAGGTCTGACCTCCTTTGTCTGAAAAGCTATGGGGGCATTTGCTCAGGAACTGTGGAGGGAGGCCACCTGTGTAACCGAGTCAGCAGGAGGTAGAGCCATCCTGAGGGTGACCCTATCCTAGGTGTCCTGGAGTTTGCAGGGCTGTTGAGGGCCCCAGTGCATTTGGAGTCTCTGTGAACCAGGCAGGGAGTATTGTCTTATATCCCTTCCTCCAGGAAGGCCTCCTTGATTCTCTTTGCCCCCTGACCTGCCCTCTGCATTTGGGAGTCTCTCTTTCGTGCGCTCTCTGTTGGAGTTAGTCCCCTTGGGAGAATACCTGGAGGGCAAGGACCTCTCTCAGTTCCATCCGCAGAGTCCTGGCCCAGCTCCTCCATAGCCAGGTACTCCATCTCTGCCTTGGAAGGGTCAACTGGTCTCTTGGAGACTTGGGCCCTGTGCCTCCCCCACAGCCCTTCCTACCCAAGGCCCGGGAATCAGAAGCAGAGCTGCTGAGGCTCTGAGCCTGCACTGTCTGTCTGTCCGCAGGGTGTGAGGAGCTGTTGAAGGATGTGTTGTCTGTGGAGAGCGCGGGGACTCTGCCCTGCACGCCCGAGATCCCAGACTGTGTGGAGCAGGTAAGAAGGCCGAGGCCCATGGCAGCTCCTCGCGGGGAAGAGATAGAGGAGCCTCCGGAGGCCCCGCCTTGCCCTTTCTGATCTTCTTGCCTTTGCTCTACCTCGTTGGTGTCTGGGAGGCCGCAGGGCCTTCCCTTTTGAGGACTGGTTAGCTTCAAAGTCAAGAAATAGCTTTTGGAATCTGAGCAACAAAGCCCCTTGGGAAGCCACAGCAAAGAGCGTAGGGACCGGGGGGTCCTCACAGAGCACCTTTACTCCCCACCCTCGGGTTCCAAGGAGAAACTGAGTCCCAAACAGGGAAAGTGACAGATTTGAGGTCAATGGCAGGCAGGACTGCAATTTTTCTCTTTTCTCCTGTGCCACAACCCACGGAGCCAACAGACCCCTGGGTGGTTTTTCCCAAACAACAACCCCCACCAATTCCTCCTTCTGCCAATTCTCCAGCACTAGCCCCGTGCCTAGCAATTCCTTCAGTTCAGTTCCAGAGTTAGTGCAGACCCCAGGGTCAAGGACTCATCCCCCACAACCACCCCACTTAGGGGCAGCCACAGATGGGGAGCCCAGGCTGCCTGCCCTTGTGCTGGCTAAACACAAATGTGGGGATTCCCACAACCCCCCCACTCAGGTTCAAAAATTCACTGGAACAACCCTCAGAACTCAGGAAGGAACACGCTGTGTTTGCGATAATCAGTTGGTTACAAAGGACACGACTTAGGAACAGCCAACTGGGAAAGATGCAAAGGGCAAAGCATGGGGGTGGGAGGTGCAGAGATCCCATGCCCTCTCCAGACCCGCCACCTTCCCAGCACATCAGCATGCTCACCAACCAGGTGCTCTCCAACCTTCGATAACCCCATATGCAGCTCCTCTTGCCTCCCCGAGGTGGGGTTGTGGGCGAGTTGAACATTCCCACCTTCTAATTACACTCGGGATTTCTGGTGGCCAGACCCATCCTGAGGCTCTCTAGGGGCCCCACCTGTGTCACCTCTTCAGTAGGAATTCAGGTGTGTTGGGAAAGGGCTCCTTAGGCGTGACCAAAGACACTCCCATTACTCAGGACATTTTGAGGGCCTTAGGAGCTCTGTGCCAGGAAGTGGGACAAACACCACAGTCCCCCCGGCTCTGTATGCCTTTAGCTCACCTAATGGTTTGTTTATTAGAAAACTGTGAACTCTTTTTGCAAACACACGGGGCTACATCCTACAGAGAGACACAGTTTAAGATGTGCATCTTGACAGGCAACGGAGGACCCTTCTGGTCGAGACACCCCAGAGCTGGAGGAGAATTTTCTTGGTTTCTCATCCAGGCCAGCTCAAAAAAAATCTTTTCTCCACCTCTGGTTGGTGCCTCATCTGGACCCTCCAAAACATAAGTATTTTCTATAGCTGAAGGAGGTCCAGGACCCCCGAGGACACTTTGGCTGGGTGGTAGGGTCAGAGTTGGCCCTGGCTGAGTGGGAGTCCTCATGGAGGACCTGAATGCTGAGGCGGGCCAGCAAAATGGTGCTGGAGAAGCCAGCAGAGGCCAGAGCCAGGGCCTCCAACACAGAGGCCAGCGGCTGGCCCCCAGGGTGCTGTGCCCAAAACGAGGGCCCCCAGGGATGAGTGAAGAGAGCTAGGCTCCAGACCTGCCTCGACAGGCCCAGTGGATGTGGGGTGAATATATATTTGGGCCCAACTAATGGGACAGGGGCCAGGATCAGGGCAGAAGACTCCCTGTGTGGGACAAACAAATGAGTGTCCCCAGGTTTTTGGAGTGGGCCCCTTGTGGATTGCTGAGCAGAAAGGCTGTGGGGTCACTCAGGACTGGATCCATACCCCACCGGGGCCACTGACTAGGCAAGCAAACCAGATAAGCTGCAGTCAACACGTCTGGGCCTCAGTTTCCTCAGCTGCCATGCCTATCTAGGGGCCCTGTGGAAATCCGTGAGAAAATACTAAGGTTCTAATCAGCTAATACATGAGACATCCCTTCCTCCCTGCGCTGAGTCGTAGTGGTTAGGATGAGAACGTGGTGCTTACTCCGCTTTACCCTTGGAAACTGGTGTTTCAAAACTGTCAAAACAAAGGCCTCCGTGAGGAGCTGGAGGGCAGAGTGGAGCCAGGCCAGCCTCCCCCCAGCGTTGTCAGGGCAGATCCTCTTCCTGCAGCTACAGGCCGCTCTCTTGGCCCCCACGTGTGGCCATCCATGCTTCTGGAAGAAACGGGTAAGAAATAGACCCAGAAGCCTTGGGCTCCAGGAGGATGCCTTGCTTTTAGAACAATGCTGTTTTCCAGAATACAGAACCTGGAGGTTTGAGAAAAGCAGGAAGAACATGCCAGTCCAACCTCAGCTACCCTGGTGCCCCTCATTTTCTCTGTCTCAGGACCTTGCCTGCATATGTGTCTTCATTTCCCTTTGTTTAAGCCCCTCTGGGGTGAGCTCTTCATGCTGTCTACGTAGGTCTGGCTCTTTCAAGTGGTTCCACTGGCCAGACCCCGGGGAGGTGGCAACTGATCACCAGATGCTCTGGGCAGCCTTGTTCTGGGGCATTCCAACCAGGCAGCTCGGTTGACCTGGGCTCTGTTCCTTACGATGAGCTCCCAAGTGCTGGGAGGTGGGTGGGGGCACAGGTCAAAAGCCAGCCAGCTGGGCCTGTGGGCTCCTGCAGGACCCCAGGCCTCCATGATGGGGATGAATCCCCTTCCTGGCTCAGCCCCCTGGAATATGGAGCTCTGGGCTTCATTTGGCTAAACGCCCGCAGCTCCTCAGTTTGGAGGAGCTGAGGGGGCCAGTTTGGGCAGGTCTTAATCCTAAAGACTGGGTCCTCAGCACCCTGCGGTGTCCCAGCTGTCCCCTAGGGGTCAGCTTGAGACCAACCAGAACCTGGATCCCTCGGGCTTCCAAAGTGCTGCCGGAGACAAAAATGCCAAGGGTGGTTTGGGGACCCTGTTGGGGGGACACATTGATAGGAAAACAGGAGCTCCCCTCCTCCCCTCAGCCTGGGGTGGGGACCTCTGACCTCACCACCTGATGAGGGTCCTAGTTAAAATGCTGAACTGCTTTAGGGCGGGGTTGCCATAGGCACCCTGTGCCTCAACCTCCCGCCCGCGCCTCTCAGCCTGCTCTTCAGACTTGTGGGCCCACGTGAGTCCCTCCTGGGTGCGTGTCCCCTGTGCTATATCATTTCTAGAACTTCCTGGATATCACCCTGCAAGTGTCCTCAGAGCCTGTGGCACCAGAAAGCGTTGCTGAGGACTTGGTAAACCCAACTGCCAAGCAAGGTCCCTGGTGTAGGGGGATTTGAATGTGGTCGGAGGGGATGCTGGGTGTCCCTGGCGTCCATGGATGGGTGTCCCTTGGCTGGGGTCTTAGGAGGCACCCTGGGAGTCCCTCCCAAGGCGGGCCTGCTCAACGGGCTCCCCCTTGTTCTCCCTTTTTTGCAGCCCTCAGTCTCTATAGTGTAGGGGTCTGGATGGGGAGAGGGCGTAGGCAGGTGGAGAGGCCCCCCACCTTAGGCCTGAGAGGCGAGGGGGTGGTGAAGTGAAAGCTGTGAGAGCCCGGGCCCTTGGTCATTCTCCCTCATGGGCCGGTTCGTGGGGAACCCCACACAATGACCAGGGCCTCAAGCAGTCTGCTCCTCCTTTGAAGACTACCATGTCAGCCAGTGATGTCACCAGCCAGTCTGCCCCCAAGCGAGGAAGTCATTCTGGACGCCCCCACAGCCAGTCAGCTTCGAGTCCCCTGATCCCCACTCACCCCCTTGCCCTCCCCCCACTGCTGCCTACAGCTCTCCTCCCTGGCCCCAGCCCTCCCCTCTCTAGACCCTTAGCCCAGGGCCTAGCATCTTCCTAAGAAGCTGCTCTGGCTCTCCCTTTTGTGACCCATCACCAGTGGGATAAAAACAGCTCCCCCCCACTTCTCCAGCCTCACCTCTCACCACCCCGAGATGGGCGACACCCAGCTGTTCTTCATTGTATGAAAAGGCCAAGTTCTCTCGTGCCTCCCAGACTTTGCACAAGTTTTGTCTTTCTCCTGGAATATCCTCCCACCCACTGTCCCTGGGCTAATTTCTGCTCATCACTAAGACTCACACCTCCTCTAGGAAGCCTCCCCTGGTTCCCTCTGCCCCAGCCTGGAGGAGGACCTGCACTGAGCTTCCTTGAGCCCCCAGGCCTTAACCTCAGCCTCCACCATGGCTCCAAGTTCCCTCCCCAGTGACACCATTTTCACCCCGTGGTGGCAGGGCTCGCTTGAGCTGACCTTGTCTCCACAACCAGCACATCCTTATTCACTCTGCATAGAGTGTTTCTCTAAGTATTTCTAGGATTAGAAATCTAAAAATGCTGTATCAAAGGGTATGCAGACTTTTTTTTTTTTAATAGATGTGTCCAAATTTTTCTTCTCAAAAGGCGGTACGGATGTATCGTCTAACAGTATGTGAGCGTGCCCATCACTGGCCCTTTGGATTTCTTCTTTGGGGAATTACCTGTTCACAGTCTTTGCTCATTTTCCTTTGGGTAGGTTGTCTTTTCCTTATTGATTTATAAGACATCTATATACATTTTGTCAATCTTTATGTATTTTGCTTGTATTTTAGTCTTGTTTTTGGTGTCTTTATTGTACAGAATTTTAAAATTCTTAAGTAATCCTTACCTGTCCTTTTATGCCATTTACATTTTATGCTTCTTTATCTCAAGGCTATAAACATATCCCCCTATTTTTTTTTCCAATTCTTTTAGACAAAACATGTTATGCTTATGACTCTTTGATCACCTGCAGCTTATTTTTGGTTTTGGTAAGGATATATTCATCTGGCATTATTATTTTCCAAATGTTTCCAGCTGTCCAAGCGCCTACTGTTGGATAATCCCACTTTCCCCACTCATTTGGAATTTCACCCCTTTCTCATATGCTAAATTTCCTTATGATCACGGTTTCTTTCTGGACTCTGGTCTGTTCTATTGATCTATTTGTCTTATTTCTGAGCCAAAACCAGTCTCATCTACTCTTGCTTTATAGTTTGATATCTGCTAGAGACAATCTCCTTCATCCCTCTTTATTTAAAAACGATTTTTGTTATGCTTACATATTTTCTCTTCCAGAATACTCTTTTTTGTCAAAATCTGTTAAAAACCCTGCTAGAGATTTTGTTTGGAATGTGTTCATCAATTGAAGGGAATTGGCTTCTTTATAATATGGAATTCTCTCATTCAGGGACTTAGTGTATCTCTGTATTTATTCTGGCTTTCTTTTAGGCCCTTCAGAAAAACTTTATGATCTTCTCAAATAGGTTCTGCACATTTTTCTTCATAGGGTGACTATATTTTAGAGTCTCTATTCCTGTTATGTGTAGAATCTTTGTGCCATGATATTTCCCAGTTGGTTATGGCTAGTGTTTAGGACAGCTTTTGGTTTTTGGTGTGGATCTTGTCATGACAACCTTACTAAACCTTACCCTTATTAGTTCTAATAGCTCACTTACATACTATTTCTCAACCTTATCCTATATAACAACATAACTATATTACTTTTCTGCATAAATTTAAATAGCTACATATATTTCATTACACAAAGACAACCAAATTTATTTACCAGTTCTTTATTGTTGGGCATATATATACATATATTAACCTAATTTGGGGGTTTAACAAATGCAAGGTAATCATCATTCTTGTAGCTAAACAGTTCCCCACAGCAGCAATCACTGCTTTAGAGTAAGTCTGAGGTTGGCAGACTACAGTGCCTATGGGCCAAATCTAGCAGGCTGTTTTTGTAAATAAAGTTTTATTAGAACATATTCATCCCCATTTGCTCACCTCTTGTCTGTGGTTCTTTCACATCACAATGGCAGAGTTGAATGGCTGCCACAGAATTTTATGGCCCACAAAGCCTAGAATATTTACTCTCTGCCCCTTACAGAAATCTGGTAAGTGGAAACTAATTTTTTTTAAAGATTTATTTATTTATTTGAGAGAGAGAGGGCACATCCTCGCGAGCACACGAGCCAGGGGGAGGGGCAGAAGGAGAAAGAGAATCTCCAGCAGACTCCCCGCTGAGCACAGAGCCCAATGCAGGGCTCGATCCCACAACCCCGAGATCATGACCTGAGCTGAATGAAATCAAGAGTCGGACACTTAACAGACTGAGCCTCCCAGGTGCCCCAGAGTGGAAACTATTTTATCAAAAGGGTGCTAATCTTAAAATTTCCCATACAACTGCCAAATTCCTTTCCAGAAGAGTTGTTTCATTTACTGTCCCATCAGGATTGCGTCCGAGTCCAACTACCCTTTTGATACTGGGTGTTAACTGATTTCTCAAATCTTATGTGAGAGGCTAACAAGATTAGGATTGCTCTTTTGAATTAAAATACACTTGAACTTGGGGCACCTGGCTGGCTCAGTCGGTACAGCGTGTGACCCTTGATCTCAGGGTTGTGAGTTTGAACCTTAAAAATAATAAATAAACTTAAAAATAATAAATAAACAAATAAATAAAATATAGTTGAACTTCTTCAATTACATTTATTGGAGTTCTTTGTTCATTAATTGCCTGCCCACATTCTTTATCGTAATTTCTATGTATGTATTAATTCTCATTGATTTATAAAAACTAGAAATGTTACATTTTTGGACATACATTACAAATACTGTTTCAGCTTGTCATTTGTTTTTAACTTTGTTTATGACAACGGATTTATAATTCTCTTATAGCTAACTCATCCATCTTTTCCGTTATGGCTTTGGCTTTTGGTGTGATGCTTAGAAAGGCTTTCCTACCCAAGACTGGAACTATTCTACTTTTTAATTTTTTTTATTTTTTTTAGAGATTTTATTTATTTATTTGAGAGAGGGAGAATGAGAGAGAGAGAGAGAGCATGAGAGGGGGAGAGTCAGAGGGAGAAGCAGACCCCCCGCTGAGCAGGGAGCCCGACTCAGGACTCTGATCCTGGGACTCCAGGATCATGACCTGGGCCGAAGGCAGTCGCTTAACCAACCGAGCCACCCAGCACCCCTATTCTATTTTATTTTTAAAAAAAATTTTTTTTGAGAGAGAGAGTGTGTGCACATGCGCAATGTGGTGGGGGAGGGGAAGAGGGAGAGAAAGAATCTCAAGCCGACTCTCTGCTCAGCGTGGAGCCTGACGCGGTGCTCAATCTCATGATCTGAGCTGACATCAAGCGTTGGATGCCTAACTGACTGAGCCACCCAGGCGCCCCGATTCTACTTTGTTTTTACTTCATGTATTCAGTTTTTATCTTTAAAGTTTTGATCCATGGAATTAATTCTGCTGTCTGGAGTGAGGTAGGGATCCAGCCTTCCTTGTTTCCCGTCAGCCCCTTACCCTCCCTCCCACCCACCTCACCTCATGGGAATCAGAAGCTCCTTAAGGCTAGGTTGTGCTACAGCGGTCCCCTGGTGGGGAAATAAATGGGGTTTACTGGGTCCCCAGACCGTAAGCCCAGGCCCAGACTGGCTCTTCTGCTCATACGCGGAGGGAGCTTTGCCAAGCCTCCGTCTTGTCGGGACACCTGTTAAAAAGCTGCCCTCCGGTTCTCTAGGACCAGCCCCGGGGAGCTTAAGGCCTGAAGGCCCAAGTGTATCCTTGCTTAACTTCATCCATCCTGAAGCACGTGTTCCTAAAACCTCCTGTGACAATGGCCCTTTTAAATTCTAAAAATATTTGTTCTGAGAAACAGCGCTCTGATGCAGCCGTGCCGGTGGAGGTGTGGGAGGCGGCGTCACGCGCGCGCTGATGTGGTGAGGCGGGCGGGCGGGGGCTCAACGGCTCGCGGCGGGGGTGCCCTTACATGATCCTTTCGGCTTCGTATGGCCACAGTGTTTTCTCTACGTTCCAATACCTCCCTCCTCTTAAAGGAAAGAATAATTTGCTTCTCCCAAGCCCCACAGTTTCTGTAAGAATAAAAGATCCTCGAGTCGTATCTCAGGGAAACACCTGAACTCTGCCTAGAGCAGAAGTGGCTGGTATAGAAGCAGAGGAGATGCTGAAGGCCCTTTTGTTTGTCCCCTCTCTCTGGTCTGCCTTGGACCGCCTGTCCCTGACCTTCTGCCCCCCCCCCCCCCCCCCCCCGGCCATCCCTGCCTTAGGAAGGCTGAGCTGAGCCAGCCAGGAGCGCTGGCTTCCCAGGATATCCAGGATTCCACCTTCTGCCTCCCCCGCCTTGCTGCTCAAGTTCACACTTCCCTTTAGAACCTGGACTCACAGCACCTGAGCAAACTTGGGAGAGTGGCCACTTACATCCCATCTTGAGAGGGTTTGGTTGGATTATTACCCTGGAGGAGATGAACCAGTTTTGCATCTGACTTTGTGGTTTAATTTCGCATTATTTCTTTCATTGACTAGACACCCTTGGATCTCTCCCATTCTCCTTTGAAGCAGTTGTCCCAGCCTGCTGGTTCTCACATTGATGAGTAAATTTTTGACACAGGCAACTGTGGGAAGACACACACACACAATCGCATAAGGACAGATGTTAGATCTCAGAAGCAGCCCGGTCTAAATTAGTGGTTCTCAACCCTGGCTGCGCACTGGATTCATGTAGGGGCTTTCAAAAGATACAAAAGACCCACCTCCCAGAGGTCCTGATTTAATCAGTCCGGGGAGGGGTCCACTTGTCTATGTTTACAAGTTCCCCAAGTAACTCTAATGCACACCCAAATTAGAAAACCAAGTGTCTACTAAATCAGGAGTTCTCAAAATCTGCTGCATATTATAATTGCCTGGGAGCTTTTAAGATTCTGGATGCCCAGGCTGTCCCTCAGACCAGTCAACACAGACCCTCGAGGGTGTTGCCTTTTTAAAATCTCCTCAGGCGATTCCATGAAACCCTGATCCTATAACATCCTGGATCCTGGTCAGTTCACATTCACACTTCTCTCCCCAAGGACGGAGTGCAGAGGTGGAGTTGCGGGGGAAGAGTCTTTAGATTGGGACAGTGGATGGTGGGGCAGTACGTGGGCTCAACAAATGTTGGCTGCCCTTTCCCAGGTGGCCACCTCTGGGGATACTGGTTGGGGATTGCGGGGCCCTGCTCTGAGCTGTCTGTCTGTCCTCCACGGAACCAGGCTGCCTGGGGGCTCAGGCACGGGGAGGGAGCATTCTTGGAGTCCAGTGAGCCATGACTTTGCTTTTCCGAGAGAGGCCCTGCAAGGACCCTCGGGGGACTCTGGGTCAGTGGGGCGGGGCCCACCATGTGTCAGAGCCTAACCAGGAAATCTCGTTAGAGGCTTCCTCATCTGCCACCCCATGGAGAAACCTGAGAGCTCAGGCTCCTGCTACAAAAGGTTCGAGAATGGAGACTAGATTGCCTTAACAAAGACCTCGCAAATGTACTTTTCCTCCGACTTTTTATCTCCAAGGTTTTCAACTTCAGGAAAGAAGTTAAGAGTAGTGCCATTGAATACCCATCTCTCCAGCTCCCTAGATTCGCCAGTCGTTACCATGTTGTGAACGTTTGCGTTCCCTGCTCCTGGGTGCCTATATGTACTTTATTCATGTATTGCTGGGCTGTTTGAAAATTAGTTGCAGAGGCACCTGGGTGGCTCAGTGGGTTAAGCATCTGCCTTCAGCTCAGGTCATGATCTCAGGGTCGTGGGATCGAGCCCCACATCAAGCTCCCTGCTCAGTGGGGAGCCTGCTTCTCCCTCTCCCTCTGCCTGCCGCTCCCCCTGCTTGTGCTCTCTCTCTCTCTGCCAAATAAATAAATAAAATCTTAAAAAAAAAAGTTAGTTGCAGACATTGTGATACTTCATCCTTAAATACTTGACCATTCCTAAGAGCAAGGATATCCTCGACATAACCACAGCACTGGTTATCACCTGTGGGGAATTTCACATGGATGCCATATATTATCTAATATAAATTCCATATTCAAGTTTTCCGGATATTTTTGTAGCTTTTCTTTTTGATCTCAGGTGTAATCCAGGATCACGCATTACATATAGTTGTCCTGTCTCTTCAGTCTCTGTTAATCTAGAATAGTTCACCAGCCTTTCTTTTCTTCCCTTCCGAGTACTAACCAGGCCCGACCCTGCTTAGCTTCCAAGATCAAAGGAGATCGGGCACGTTCAGGGTGGTATGGCCGTAAATAGCTTTTCCTTTCTTTTTTTTTTTTTTTTGTGGACCTTTAATGACATTGACATTTTTTATAAAGTCAAACCAGTTGTTCCGAAGAATGCACTCAATTTGCATTTGCCCGTATTGGTTATCCAGCCCTGTGGGTTAGTGCAATTTAAATCCTAATTAAAATGGGGTGGAGGAGGGGAGTTCTACTGGGTTTCTTTCTCTGCTCCATATGCATTTAAAGTGTCTATCCTTGGTGCCCACTCAAGGGGCCTCAGTTTTCCCAGTTGTAAAGCAGCCAGCCAGTGGGGTGTAGAGAAGATGGGGGAGCACCACGGGGGGCAGAAGGGCTTGTCTGCAGGGCAGAGTGTCCACCCCTTGGCACCTGACCCCAGAACCGGGAGGAGGCAGCAGGCCTGGGTGCTGTGGGGAAGAGAAGACTGTAAAATTGGGCTGGTGAAAGAACCTCATGGGTCCTTCTGGGGATTATATAAGCTAACGTGGGAAAGGGGTGTAAGCCCCTAGGAGGCTGTGCATGGCATTTCCCAAGGCACCCATGTCTGGGGGATCTCAGCTGTGCTCCTAGCCCTGAAGGGCATCTTCCCGGGATACCAACCGTGCTGCAAGAATCGGGGAAAACCTTGTCAAACATCAAAACAGGCTTGGTACGTCATTCACATACATTTTCAAGATAAGAAAGAAGACTTTTAAAATAGTTTTACTTGGGACGCCTGGGTGGCTCAGTCAGTTAAGCGGCTGCCTTCGGCCCAGGTCATGATCCCAGGGTCCTGGGATCGAGCCCCGCATCGGGCTCCTTGCTCAGCAGGGAACCTGCTTCTCCCTCTCTCTCCCTCTGCTTGTGCTCTCTCTGTCAAATAAATAAAATCTTTAAAAATAAATAAATAAAATAGTTTTACTTTACAAGTTGTTCATTTGAGTCCTGCTCCTGTAACAGGCTCATTCATGTCCACTTTCCTCAGAAGTATGGCCACTTTATGTATGATATTACTATTATTGCTGTTGTATTCTTTTTAAAGATTTTATTTATTTATTTGAGAGAGAGCAAGAGAGAAAGCACAGTGGGGGGACCGTAGAGGGGGAGGGAGAAGCAGGCTCCCTGCTGTCACAGGGCTTGATCCCAGGACTCTGGAATCATGACCTGGGATGAAGGCAGATGTTTAACAGACTGAGCCACCCAGGTGCCCCTTATTGCTGTTTTATTATAATAAAATAAAAGCAATGTCCATTTTAACAATAAAACTGGTCTTGGCTGAGGATGGTGAGAAACAGGGAAATTTGGGGCCAGGGAGGGGCTCCCTGGGCAGGATCTGTGGATGACATGATTTTGCCTCTTCTCACGGCTGGCCTCAAGGAGGGTTGGTTCAAGCCCCCTTTGTCTGGGGGCTGCCCTAACTTGCAAGGAGCGCTTTTGGCCAGATCATCACCAGGCACTGCTAATCGTCACCCAGGCTGCTCTGAACCCTGGGATGAGCTCAGGTTTGAGTCAGGAGGAGTCAGGAGGAGTCAGGACTCAGGAGTGGAATGCGAATTCCACTCGCCCACTTTCTCTGTGTGTCATTGGGCGAGTTGCTTCACTTCTCTGAGCCTTCTTCATGTCCACCTGTGTAACCTCAGGGAAGCGATGCCTCACTTGCAGGGGTATGGTGAGAATGACAGGAAATAATGTCTCTAAAGGGTCCTGAAGAGAACAGGGCCCCCAGTAAGTGGGAGGTTTTCTTTTTTTTTTTTTTAAGATTTTATTATTCATTTGAGAGAGAGAGCATGAGTGGGATGGAGGGGCAGAGGGAGAGGGAGAAGCAGACTCCCGTTGAGCAGGGAGCCCGATGCGGGGCTCGATCCCAGGACCCTGAGATCATGACCTGAGCTGAAGGCAGACGCTCCACCGACTGAGCTACCCAGGCGCCCGTAGGTGGTGGTTTTGATTGTCCTCTCAGTATGGCTCAGCTCCCTGAGGGGAATCCTTGAGAACACAGGTGACACGGAGAATTTCCTTTCCTTTCCTTCCCCTCCGTCTCCCAAAACCACCAACTGCCTCCAGCTGCACCCACACACAGTGCCCTCCTGGGATGGCGGATGACGTGACCCTGCTTGACAAAGGCCAGTCCTGTGCTTGAGCCCTGGGTCCCAGGCCCTCTTGCCCCCTCCAGGACAAGCCGCCACCCCCACAGCACCAGGGCTGCACCCCCTCCCAGATGTTTCCCCTCGCATGCAGCTAATGTAATATAATAATGCCCATGGGGGACGTGGAGGGGAGCCCCACCTGACTCCATGTCCCCTTTCCTCAAAGCTCCTCTGCACCCAGTTTCTCATCTCGCTTTTTCTGCTACCCCTCCCAGTCCTGTGTGTGTCTTGTCTGTGTCCCCCTCTCCCCCACCAGGCTGGGTCTCCACGACGGTGCCCGCCACACCAAGCACAGGGCCTGGCACGGAGAAGCTGGTGTGCGTGCTTGCCGCTTGGGTGGGTGGCTGGATGTATCTCAGCCGTGCCCGCGAGGGATGGGCTGGGCGTCCTCCCTCCCGGGAGCGGTTTGGGGCTGTCGCCTCCAGTACAAAGGCTGTAGAATCACACTTGGCCTCAGTGCTTCCAGGGGCTTAGACAGGAGCTGAAAGGGAGATGACTGGTTGCTGCCTCTACACCTGAGCTCTGATGCTTTACTGTGAGTGGGAATTGCTTGGGGCCTTCACCAAAAGTGGCCTCTGATTCAGGAGGTCTGGGCTTGACCTGATTCTGCATTTCCTACAGGCAACCAGGTGCTGGTGACGCTGCTGGTCGGGGATCACACCAGCAGTGCCTTTGGTAACTCGTGGGTCCTTCCCCCCCGCCCCCCAGCCTTCCCCTTAGATGCCCTGGAAAGCTGCAGAAAGAGCCCGAGGGTCCCTCCATTGCCTCCTCTCCCCTCCCCGCACCCTCCGCCAGCAGCCATTCTTGCTAGCTGGCACTGTCACCTGTCCCCTCCGCATGTGCTGAGGCCCCCTGGCTTTCTGTCTCCGCATTTCTGCTACGGTGACAGACAACACAGAGTCTCAGCCAGGAACTGTGCTGTCACGGCTCTGTTTTCTCTCTGCATCTTCTTCTTAAGGCAGACGCCTTGGGGATGCTGGGTCTGCCAGAGGTCCCCAGGGCAGGTCGGGACAGCTGACCTAGCTGGGATTAGGGAGGCACTGCGGAGTGGTTTCTGAGCTCTGGTTTGGGGAACAGGCAGGTAGCAGCATACCTGACCAGCCCTGGAGGCCAACGTTAGTTTAAACTTGGGAAGAACATGGGCTTTGGGGTCTGAGGTCCTGGATTTGAATCCTGACCCTGTCACTTCCACCTCTGCCACTTGTAACTGGTGTCTTCTTCATAGGATTATTGTTAAAATGAGAAATGAGAATCCCTGGAGAACGATTCAGTGCCTAGAAAAATGCTAGAATCTCTCAATTCACAGTGCATAGATTATGAGTCACATCTCATAGATTGAATACCTTTCGCCCCAGGGTTGCTGAGAGGGCGCTGACAAGTGATGTCAATGTCCCAGGCCTCTTTTACACCTGCATCCCATAACCAGGCTTCTACACAACTAGGAGATTCAGCCCCTAGGGGCACCCCCAAATTTGGGCCCACCCTGTGTCAGACCCTTGTGCCATGAAAACCATGCCTGCTGAGCCTGAGGGTAAACGCTCGAACATAGTATAGGAGAGAGAAATCACTGTTCCCGTCCTGATCATTGCTGCACTCCACTTCCTGACCAGGACAAAGAAAATGACTGAAATTAATATGACACATCATCAAGTGTGATTCTTGAGATGGAAAGGCTCTGTGGGCTCTATGGACGCGTTGGGAGTCTCAGGCTAGTTGACGGTTCTCCCCAGGCCTTTTTGATGATCAGCACAGGATGGATGGGTAGGAGGAGCACTGAACAAGCCCCGGCTTTGTACACACTCACTGTATCTAGTTGGCCAGAGGGGCCCCCTTTGACCACAGGGCCTGGGCAGTTAAGCATCTTCTCAATTCTGGTGCTGTGACTTTACATCCAGAACCTATTTCAGAGCACCTGCCTTTACCACAGCGGCCTGGTCTTCTTCCTGTGCTGTGATGGAATATTCTTGCTCTCCTCAAGGGAATTTTTAATCCAGGCTGAAAGGATCCCTGGAGATGGGTGGGAGGGCTGACACCCAGACCAGACACGTAAAGACCTTTATCTGCGGCAGCAAGCATGAGCTGATGCTCGGCAGGTGACTGTCCCTCCCTCCAAGGAGGGTAATCTCCAGGCTCAGCTCAGTGACATGAGAGAAAGGTATCCTGAGGACACACTAATCCCCATTCCTTTAGAGGTTTCATCCCTGGCGTGGAGTTCCCCGTCAGAAAGCACAGTTGCTTCTTACCTTCTTGGAAAACCTCTTCATGGACCTAGAGTTTCTTATTCCCTTGGCTTAGTGTAAGTCAACCTTAAACAATATTTCTTCAACTTCGTTCCAATTGCTGTTAGGAACCTTATCTGATTTGCCATTTTGTACCTTTAATCCAAAACCTGCTTTTTAGGATTTTGCACCGGAAAAACAGTCTTCCCTGATGAAATGATTTTTCTTGTCTCATCAGATGATAAGAACTGTAGTTGATTCCTGGCTTTTCCTTTTTTGTCTTGGTAGTTAGAAAATTTAGAGCTAATGGTGAATCAATAACATTCAATGTAATGACTTACCTCCTTTTTCTGTATGGTTTATTTTTATTTGATTAGTTCGATTGGAATGTCTTATTATAAATAATTTCACAGGCATCCAAAAAACCAAGAAATAAGTTCAGATTCAGTAAGGAGCGACTTTTCTGTCTTGCCCCACTGCTCTCTTGCAATGTATTCAATAAACTTCTATCTCTAAAAATAAAAGGTGTTGGGGGGCACTTTGGCTCAGTCGGTTAAGCGTCCAACTCTATTTCTGCTCAGGTCAGGATCTCAGGGTCATGAGATCCAGCCCCGCATCTGGCTCCGCCCTGGACGTGAAGCCTGCTCAAGATCCTCTCTCTCCTTCTGCCCCTCACCCCTGCTGGTACTCTCTCTCTCTCTCTCTTAAAAAAAAAAGAAGAAGAAAAGGAAGGAGCAACTATTTGAAACAATTATTCCAAGGAGGGGGAAGGAACTATTGAAACAGAAGGAGGGGCCCCTGCACTAGGGAGAAATCTGCAAGCATCCCCAGGGTGAGGGAGAAGGAGTTTTCTTTACAGGGGGGAGTAAGCCAAGCCAGAAAGAACGAGGCATTTGGCAGTGTGACCCTGGGGCTGAGAGGTCCTCAGAGTAGGTCCAGGAATGTTTTAGCCTGAGGCCAACTATGCAAGGGAAGGCTGTTAAGAAGGGGCTGTATGTGGGCTCAGGCAAGGGTGGGCCAAAGTTTCACAGACCTGTGGGGAAGAAGAGAAGCCTAATCTAGATTTGGTGAAAAAGCATTTTGCTCTGGTTGATTGTAGAGACGAGCAGTTCAACGAAAACAATGAAAACGGAACATGCTGGTTCCCAGGTTTCCCTGAGTCTAGCTGGCAGGGTCCCCAGGGGTAGGGACCGGCCACATTGATTGCTCTGCCCCGCCCAGTCCTGGGCCTGATCGAGTTACTTGATTGTGTTTGTTGACTGGCTGAATAAGGGCCTTCCTGGAATCAGGAGCTCACGTCTCTGGGAGGGGCAGGACGAGCAGGCCATGCTCCCACCACTCCTGGAGGGGTCCCTCGCTCTGGGCCGGCCACCCTCACCCCCTCCCTGAGGAGCTCCTAGCTCCCCCCTCTCCTGCCTGTACTTCCCCCACCCCAGTCCCCTTGCAGGAGGGATAAGGCGGAGGAGGGACCATCCTGCTGTCGTCAGCGCAGACCACAAACCCAGAGGGAACGTGAGGTCAGCAGCCCTTCGGCGGGAGGTGGACAGGGAAGGGCGTGGCCTCCCACAGGTGGCCACACTCCGCCTGGACTCTCTCGACTTGTCTTTTCCTGTGGCTGTGCTTTTCCTGTGCTTACTGAATGTGCTCTCCCTGCTCTCTGCTTCTCTATGTGTGTCTCTTTCTGACTCTGTCCCTCACTGTCCCCACTCTCCCGGCTTTCTGCTATCTCCAGTCCAGCCCAGGAGGCTTCCCAATTGGACCCTGTTTCCAGCAGGAGCCCGACCCAAGGGCTGGGTGGAGGAGGGACAGACGGAGTGTCACCCAAGCACAGGCACTTGACCCATCTCATCTCTAATCACCACCCCACCCTGCTCTGCCCACTTAGACCACTCCTGCCAGGTAGGTACTCTTATACCCATTTTACTGATGAGGAAGCTGAGGCTCACACAACAGTGAAGCTGCTTGCCCAGGGTCTCAGGCTACAGTGTGCAGAGCCAGGTGTCACAGAGCTTCCCAGTGTGGTGCTGTGCCTGGGGCATTCCAAGGTGTTCCTTCTCTGCAAGGGAGTCTGGGAAATGCTTCCAGGAAAATGAACTGGCTTCTTGGCTGCAGGACTTCTGGAAGCCTCTAAAATGCTCCTGTATGCCTCTAAGACCCCCAGCAGGAAGGTGTAGGCAGTTTGCCAAATTTCTTTGCTCTTAGAACCCTTCGTGCACCAATATCTTTGTTACAGATATGTGGAAGTGACTGGCTCTGTGGGTAGCCCAAGGTGTGGTGTGAAACATCTTTGTGGGGTAGCTGCCACTTCTCCCCCAGAGGAAGCAGACTGTGGCTGTGTGATAAAAGTGTAGGGTTTGGTCAGCAACTATTACACAGGAACCGAAAAGCTTGTGGCCACATACGTAGGCATGTGTGAGTCTGGTCCCTCTATCTACTAGCTGGGGTCATTGTGCTACACAATTTCAAGGGGCACTAATCTCATCACAGTCCATGGGAATGGCAGTCTGGGAGTTGTACAGTGCACAACCTGTGCAGCTGAACGTGACAGTCCTAATTCTATCTTTCAACATTTGATTGTGTGACAGTTGCAACAGCCTCGGTTGACTTGTCTCCTATCTGCCACCTCTGGTATCTCCTGCATCCTTCCTCTGTGTCACCTCTCCAGTCCTACCCTCCTCCAAGTCCCTTTTCCCCTCAGCCAGCTGACAGCAGTAGTACCCTCTAGCCGTGCAGGTGCCCCAGAAGTGGAGCCCTGCCTCTGAGATGGGTGAACCTTGTCATCCTGGGCAAATCACTTAATCTCTCTGGGCCAACATCCCCGTTTGTAAAATGAGAATAAAATATTTCCCTGTGAGTTATTTTCTTTACCACTAGATTCTGAGCTTCAGGAGTCCAGGAGCTATGTCTCACTCACCTCTGACCCCAGCGTCTGACACGTACTAGTCCTGTGAATGTTTGTGGACTCAGTGAATGCACGTCACTTTGACCCAGACCTTGCTGCAGGTTCTCCTCTTATGTTTGCCTGGCTTACTCAGGAATTCCTGAACACGGGCCTGCCCTTCCTCGTTCCAGGCCTCCGCTGATGCTGCTCTCTCCCCTAGGACCCCTGTCTGGTGGAGAAGCGAGTGCACTGGAGACATTTAAAATGCTTAACTCAGGACCCAGCTGGTGGTGAGTGGTCAGCCGCAGCTGTCCTTGGGAGGAAGCAGCTGACCTTCACATGGAGCGCTCAGAAAGACCCCGGTCTGCATCACGGCTCCACCCTTTCCTAGTGAGACTTCGGGCAAGTCACATACCTCTCAGAGCCTCAGTCTCCTTGTCTGGGTGCCCTCCTCGGGCTCGTTGAGAGGATTCAAGGAGATAAAGTAGAAGCCTTTGGCATGACTCAGGATGTGCTGGAGCCCGACAGTGGGGCAGAGCACTAGAAACGGTGGTGGCTATAAATATTACTAGTTCACTTCTAATTTTTGGCAGAGAACCATTAATTTCTTGGAACTCTTCATTTCCTCTTGCCTTCAATGACTGGCGGTGGCAGGTGGCTTTCTCCCTGGGACTGGTTTTTCACAGAAACAAAATTGCGTGTATGTTTTTAATCACTTCACAGGAGTTACCACACACGACTAGTGAAGAACAACACTGCTGTGAACGCTGGCTGGGTCACATGCTAAGCCCTCAGCCCCTTACCCACCACCACTCACACACATAGCCCCGCGAACCCATGTCCCCCTACCCACACCCCCATATAGACACCCCCCGTCCACGGACCCCTCCCTACCCATAGATCTCATCATCCATGGACCCCCTCCTCCCGAGGACCCTACCCACCGCCCCCCGTCCCATGCAGAACCCCACCAAGTTCACAGCCCCCACTACCCACAGCCCCACAGCCCCCGCTCATCCCCTCCTCCGATAAATCCTTTAAGGGCATTTGCCACAGAGGAGCGGGTGCACAGGTGAAGCAGAAAAGCCCCTTCCCCCCCACAAAGGCCTGGCCCCCTGTCCACACCTCCATCCTCCCCACAGACCCCTCAGCTGATCCCTCAAGTGCACTGAAAGATAAGGACTAGCACCAGCGGGCCAAGCACCGCCATACGCCAGATGGTCAAACGCACATAAACGGGTGCAGGACTCCTCAGAGTTTAATCTGCTAACATCCCTCAGGACTGTCCAAGAGGGTGATAGGACTCAGCCAGGGAACCCTTTCTCCCCCCTTGGGAGTGTACTATGGGAACTGTTGTTACCAACATTCTAGATCCTGCCTATTCGAAGTGTGGTCCATGGATATCCCCTGGGAGCTTGTTAGAACTACGAAATCAGGAGCTGAACCAGGACCTGCAAGATCCCAGGTGACTCGTTCACGAGCTCTGGAGAGTTTGAGCCACATTCTTGCAGCTCACTGGGTCTTGACCGAGGCTGCACATTGGACTCAGCTGGGAAACTTAAAAAAAAAAAACCACTGATGCCTGGACCCAGATTTCATTGGTCTGAAGTTTGGCCTGGATGTGGGGAGTTTGAAAAGCTCCACTGGTGATCTTAACGGCAGAGAGGTTTGGGAATCACGGCTCCTGGTCATACTGCTGGGCCCTATTTTCTTGCTTGTGTTTGTGAGCAAGGCTTGGTGAGAGGAAGGGGTAAGGTTAGGGGGGCTGCTGGCCAGCACCTGGATGGATGAAGGTCACAGAGGGTGAGGAGTGTCTGCTTGGAATGTGCAGGGAAGCATTTGAGCTTTGGAACCGCCCCAGCGAGGCACAGGGAGAACAAGGCACTGTCCCACGGTCCGAGCCTGATGGTGGCAAAGCCCGACCCAGGACTCCGCTTCCCGACTCCGAAGGCCAGCCAGTGTCTGGGCTCTTAGAGTCACCACCTCCACACCATCTCCTCGGAAATTCCCCTTCCTAAGCCTACCCGTCAGCCTTGGTCCTCACACCAAAACCGCAGAGGCCGCCCCTGCTCTGCTCTTACTTTGCTGGCCGCAGGCCCAGGACTCCAGCAAACTGTCCCCGGGGCCAGTAAAGCTCAATCCACCCAAGCCAGGAGGCATTAACACACTGTATGCAGCCGAGCTCCGTCCGCGCTGTAATCCCCACCGGCTGAGAGGCAGCTTCGCCGAATGGAGAGCGAAGGAGGGATCTGGGGGGCAGGCTGGGTGTGAGCCCCAGCCCTGCCACTTGTCCGCTGTGCCCCTCACACGGAGCCTTCAGCCTCTCTGGGCCTCGGTTGCCCGATATGTAGAGTGGGCACAACAGCACTCCCCTGCTCTGGGCTGGTGAGTGGACTGAGTAGATGAAGGTGACAGCGCCCCGGGCAGTGCCTGGCATGTGGTGGGCGCTAGGTCAGAGTTCATTGGGGTTGCAGAGGACTCGCA
The DNA here is from genome assembly GCF_011800145.1 of Mirounga leonina. Classification (NCBI taxonomy): domain Eukaryota; kingdom Metazoa; phylum Chordata; class Mammalia; order Carnivora; family Phocidae; genus Mirounga; species Mirounga leonina. The sequence continues at coordinate 6,315,233 of NW_023270503.1, forward strand.
GCCTCGTGCGACAGGGACACAGGAGGCCCGGGTTCCCAGCCAGCCCAGGCATGGGACGTGCCCCTGCGGCAGGAACACCCCGATCCCCGCCCCCCAGGGCCAGAGGGGCCAGGGGCAACAGAGGCGTATCTTTGCCCTTTCCCCTCGTCTGCCAGATGCCCGGGCTCAGTTGTTGGCTGGGCTTGCTTGATGGCTTCGAGGAGACCTGGTCTGTCCCGAGGGGGATTCCCAGCCTTCCTGGGTGGCTCAAGCAGAAGTTAGCTCCGCCGGCCACCGTGGGTGGCTCCCTTCCCACCACGTGGGCCCACTCCTGACAGCTGTTATTGTCATGGTTATCTTATTTTTATTTCTCCCTCTGGGAGCCCGAATTCAAAGGGAAACATCAGCACTGCTGCCTGGTTACAGAGAGCAGAGACGGGGTGTGTGGGTGAGTCGGATCTTCTCAGCCAGGGCCCCCGCCCCCAGATGGTGTGACAGAGGCCAGAGCATGGAGACTGTCTGGAACAACACTTTCATCTTATAGATCAGGACACAGAGGCCACAGAGGGTCCAAGGCTTGCCCAAGGGTGAGTCAGGGCCAGGCTGGAACCTGCTTCCCCTGCCTGCCAGGACGCCTGTCGCCAGGAAGGCGTTGAGGGTAGTCCTCACCCTCAGCCAGTGTTTCTGTGTGAGATGCAGATCCCTGGGTCCCATGGACCAACTCCGTATCTGGGGCAGACCCAGGGATCTGCATCCTTAGCCAGCTCATCTGACCAGACTTCTGGAATCACAGCTGTGGACTCTCCGCATGGGTCCCAAAGCCCCAGACCTGTGCTCTGGGCCTCTCCTCTCCTCCCCTGCATCAAAATCCACCACTGGAGAATCCCAGCCCCCAACAGATCTCCTTTCATTAAAAGCATTGCTTACCCGGCATACTTAACAACAGTGGGTCCCCAATGAAGGGCACAAGTATGGTGTCCTGTCATGGGTAAGCACATGCACCCTGGGTCCGGGAGCCTGGGATCGAATCCCATATCTGCCACTTCTGGTTGCGTCCCCCCTGCCTATTACTTCCCCTGTGGGCCAGGGGCGGTGATGTCTCCCTTCCGAGTGCTGCGAGGATTAAGAAAGCACTGAGGTTAGTAGCTAGCATACAGTAAGGTCTATATAAATGTCCACTATCATTATGTCCATTTTACAGGTGGAGAAAATTATGTTTAGAGAAGCTGAGAGGCTTTCCCAGGGTCACGCCACCACTAGGTAGCAAGGTTGGCTGGGGCTTTACCCTTGTCCCACGCTGTCCCTGCCTGGGTGACTGTGGCCCACGCCAGCGCCAGCCACCCTCAGCTCTGCTGGTGGGTTAGGGATGGGCAGGAAAGCCCCTCCCCACCGCCACCCCCAGTCACTCACAGGGGGCACCCATGCACTCTGGGGTTAGGAGAAATTCCCAAGTCCGTAGCTGAGAAGGCGGAAACCCGGTGGGAGCCAAGGGGCAGCTTAGCATCCCTTTGCCCCACAAGTCCCTAATGGGGACAGCGGCTGCTGGGGACCCCGCCACCCTCAAACTAGAAAGCTCCATTTCTGTTATGCCAATGTCTCTCCATTTGAATGAAAATGAAATGAAAAGCTCATTTTCGTTTTCTGGAAGAAAGCACACTTAAAATCTCTGCATTTTGGTCTAAGAGATTGTTTTCAGACATCAGCTGTCCTGGTCCTTGTGGCCACAGGTCACTTTCTTGTCTGCGGAGAGAGTTCAGGCCAGGTGTCCTTATACCGGCTGTGCTTCTTCCTGAATCCCTCTTCCCCAAGGCCTTGCTCTTTCTCTCTCTGATTGGCGTCCCTTCTCTGATGGAGTGGCTGTGAGGGAGTTGGGAGGTCTTCCCACAGGGGCTGATATGCACCCTCAGAATGGACTCTGTACTACCTCTCTTCGCTCTTCACCCTGAAGACTCCAGAACTGAGAGCAGCCATGGAGCCAGGGAGGGCCTGGCAGGCCTCTGGTTCCCCTCTTCCTGCCACCACCCACCCCTCTCCCTCTCCTCTCCCTCTCAGTGGCCTGGGGAAAGGCGGCTGTGTTACTGATCTGTTCGCTCTGTTCTCGTCGTCCAACCCTGCTGTGATAGGATCTGCCCTGAGCGGTCAGAGCCCTGCCAGCTCTCTCGGGGCCCATTCTAATGAAGGTAACTGAATGCCAGGCAGCTGAGACCGGCCCTTTGCAAAACAGCAAGGGGAGGGCTGCCCTTAGGGCAGAGTGTGCCAGCTCTTATTTGCCCTAGCTTGGTATTAAAGACAGGCAGGGCCCTGGCGGCCCCCTGATGGAGGGGCCCAGGAAGGGGACAGAGAGTAAGGTTTATTTGGGGTGAGCTGGGCTGGCTCACTGCAGTTTGCACTCGGTGCTTTCAGGAGTTTGAAAGGCAAACCGTGTAGATTTGGGTCACGAGGGAGTGGGTGGAGGGAGATGGTCAGATTAACCAGGATTCTGATGCCAAGTAGCTGGGGCTCAGGGCTCTGGGCTCTGGGCTCTGGACTCTGGACTCTGGACTTGAGACCCTTCAGATCAGAGCTTCTCTTTCCCTCCTCCCCTCCTCCCTCCCCACTCTGCCCAGAACCCACATCTGCTAAGCTGCCCTTGGGCAGACACCTGTCTCCACTGACCAGGGCTCCTTTGCCTAGACTTGGGAGGTCTGTGGCCGAGTTGGAATGCAGGCCTGCATCCAAATCCTGGCTCTGAATGTCTTTGGGCAGGTTTAATCTTTTTGAGCCTCAGCTTTCTCATCTGTGGAATGAGAAGAATAGTACCTACTTGGTGGCCCCAGATTCTGTGGGGCCTGAAGCTCTTACAGTGTGTAAAGTCATCTTCGAGGTAAAAGATCTCAACCTATCTTCTTTTTGCAAATTTTACAAAACACATGACCCGGGGTGCCTTGGTGGCTCAGTCGTTAAGCGTCTGCCTTCGGCTCAGGTCATGATCCCAGGGTCCTGGCATCGAGCCCCGCATTGGGCTCCCTGCTCTGCGGGAAGCCTGCTTCTCCCCCTCCCACTCTCCCTGCTTGTGTTCCCCCTTTTGCTGTGTCTGTCAAATAAATAAATAAAACCTTAAAAAAAAAACAACACATGACCCTGTGAACACACTGCAGGGCCCCTCTGGAGCACATATGGGTCCTAGAAGTTTAAGCTGCGCAGAAAATGCAGATGCGCACATATCTACCTGATAGGTCTGTGAAGGATTCAATGAGCTGAGATTTGTAGCGGTCCCAGAACAGTGCCTGGCACAAAGTAAGCCTCTCGGAAGTGGTAACTTTTACTCCGCCTACCTGTCCGGGCTGTCAGAGCATTAGGTGAAGGCAGGGTTATGCAGGTAGCACCAAGCACAGCGTCAGCACCTGACAGCTTCACCTGTTAGCTCGCTCAAGGGCTGGTGCTCACATGGGGCCAGGGGCTGTGCTGAGGTCCCTCCTAGAGCTCTCGGTCTGGGAAGGGTAACCAGGCCATCGGTCCATCACACAAAGAGGCACTGCCAAAGGGAATGGTGATGACGTGAGAGAGCTGGGAAATCATTTTGATTGGGATATAAGGACAGACCCCTCTTGAGGCACTGAAAAAAGGGAAAAGATGCTTATTATTCTACTTTCTGCATGTCCGTCTATAAAGCAGTCTGGCAGAGCGGCATTGATGACCAACTACCAGGTCCAACAAGACACTAAACATATGTGCCTCATTTGGTCCTCTGGATGACTCAGAGAGGAGGCAATGGGGAGCAGGTGGGGATGTGCTTTTACCTGAGCTGGCGTGTGTACTAAATGGTAGAGCTGGGATTCAAACCTCACTGGACTACCTTCAAGCTCTTTCAACTACACCACATGGCTGATACAGGCAGAGATGCCCTTGCAGGCTTATGTGTGACCTTCTCAGAGGTCACACTACTGTAACTATCAAAATGGTTGTGACCTCCCTGGGGCCTCAGAGTCCAAGAGCAGTCCACCTCTCGGACTTGGAGAGCCCTCCTGGCATCCTTATGCACAAGTATCATTAACTGCAGCCACACACACTCAGCCCCCTGGGCCATAGACACCAGCCCTCGCCTGGCTCTCTGGTCTACCCACTAGAGTCACTCCTGGAAGGGCAAAATGCTCTGTGGCTTGATACCTTGGGGGCCTGGAGGAGCTCCCAGTGAGAGGTACAAGGTGCACTCAAACCACTCAGACAAAGGTCAGAGTTCAAAAAACAAGTAAGGAGGCAGGAGGACCCAAGTATGGGACCCAGAAAACCACAGTAGGGGTATAAGCTTATCCCAGGCTTGGCAGAGGGGGAATGGTGATACATAGCCCTTCTAATCCAATGGAGGCAAGAAATTACATAGCAGGTGGGCTGGGGTGGGGTAGGATGGGGACTTACACTTCTTAAGCACCTACTATGTGCCACCCACTCTGCTTGGAACCTGTTATTGTGTGGTCCTCATAACACTCTTGTGTAGTAGACAACTCTATCTCCATTTCAGAGATGTGAACATGGAGGCTCAGAGAAGCAAATGAACTTATGAGGACTCACCCCTGAACCTGATAGGAGTTTATGGGGAAGGTCATTATAGAGGAGACAATGGACCACATAGTAGCTGGAGTTTTCTGTAGAACTTTTATTTTTTAAAATCAATTTTATTGCTTTTTTTAAAAAAGATTGTATTTATTTTTGCGTGCGTGAGAGAGCGCATGTGAGCGAGCACAATGGGGAGGGAGGGGCATAGGGAGAAGCAGACTCCCCGCTGAGCAGGGATCCTGATGTTGGACTTGATCCCAGGACCCTGGGATCATGACCTGAGCTGAAGGCAGACGCTTAACCAACTGAGCCTCCAGGTGCCCAATTTTATTGCTTTTAAATACAGAAAATTTTCACATTTCTATTAGCCCTTGTTAAAAGTTGAAGCAAATGCATTGAAAGTATGTCTGCGGGAAAGGGAAGTTTCTGAAAAGGGTCCAGGATTTAATATTCTTCCAGAGTATAATAACAGCGTACACATATGGAGGTCCTGGGAACCAAGCCCCCCAACCAGAGAGACTCGTGAGAGAGATACTGTTACTATCCCCACTTTACAGCTAAGGGAACTGAGGCTCAGCTGTTCAACAGGCTGCCCAAAGCCACCCAGCTGGTGAGTGGCGGAGCCCAAACTCAAAGTCAGAGAGGAGAGAGATGGCCGTGGCCTCGGCCCTGAGCAGACTCTGACAGGAGCTGCTGAGCTGCCGAGCCGGGCTGGAGGCGCTGGGCGACAGTCTGGTGTAGACAGAAGCAGCTGACCGAGGTCTCAGTGCCAGGTGTGATGATGAAAGTCACCGCTGTTCCCGTCCAGCTGACGAGCCCCTCACCCAGTGCCAAAGTTGGCAGCCAACCCAGCAGGCGGGGCCGGAACTTGTGTCCAAAAGCAGGTAGCCCTGCCAGGTGATGAGGTGCCTTGCCTGGAGTCCTCAAATGCCAAGTCCTGAAGCAGGGAAGAGTTTGTTTACCTGAGGTCAATTCCCCAGACCTTGGCTCCCTGCCACGCTGGGCCAGAGATGGGGTGAGCGGAGACAGGACATGGTCCATCCTGGAGGCGCTCAGCCTTCGGAGGGGGGCAGACACACAAAAAACCATCGTGTGGTGCCATGTGGTGAATGTTCCAGCCGTCACCGGTGCCTGGGAACGTGGGGAGCGAGCGGCTGATGTTGTCCTGGGGGGCCAGGCAAGGGCAGGGAGCTCACTGAGCCAGACTGGGCCTTGCAAGCTGAGCTGTGATAATCACCATGAAAGTGCCCAACGCTCTCCACCTCCAGTGCTCATGCCCACCCCAGCACGAAGCCCAGTTTACTGACACAGCTCAGCCACGCACTCATTCCACAGCTGTGTGTGGGGTACCAGGGATCCAGCTGCCAACAGAAAGACAAGGTCCTTTCCCCCAAAGAACTTCTGTCCTAGGGGGAGAAAGTCAGTACGGTACGTGAAGACAGAGAGAAGTGCTCCGAAGGGAGTAAAGCAGAGTGAAGCGGAGCGGGGTAGCTCTCAGGACAGGCTGGGAGCCAGCCTGTTGGAAGCGAGGGGCAGGGGCATGTGAACCTGGGTGTGGGGCTTGGCTCTGTGGGGGCCTGGCAAGCCAGCTGGTACAGGTGATGAGGGAGGCTGGAGAGAGGCTGCATGGAGGGTGTGGCCCAGGGGCCTGAGAGCGCAGGGGAGAAGTTTGGGGCTTATCCTGACCTGAGGCCAGGGGAAGGTCGTCAGCTGGGAAATGACAAGACCTTGGTGGTTCGAAGAGCTCGCTGGTGTGTGTGTGTGTGTGTGTGTGTGTGTGTGTGTGTGTGTGTAAAGACAGCCCTGGAATTGGGGCGACCAGTTAGGAGCCTGTGTATTATTTGTCCAGGGAAGAGGTGGTGGCAGATTGGTTGAGGATGGTGACAGGCAGATGGTGAGAAGGTGGACTGGGCTGGAGCTGCCAGGACTTGCTGATGTGGGGCAGAGGGAAGAGAATCATCAAGGACTAGCCTGAGGTTCTCCTCACAATCAGAGGTCCCAGTTGGTGTTACTGGAAGATTCAGCTGGAGACATGCACACACGGTGGGGTGTGTCCAGACCCCTTCTGGGTGGGCAGCTCTCTCCCATCTGCCCAGGCTGCAGCTGACCTTCCCCAGGGGCCATGGGGCTGCCTGGCCCGAGATTACACACCTTTCTTGGAGGGAGCCTGCATCCCATGACTGGTCCCTATGGGGACACAAGGGCTTTGCCATCTTGCTTCTTTTAGGGGCCATCCGGGCCCCAGAGTGCCTGTGGCCTCAGCACATGGCATCCCGACCCCTCTCTCCCTCTGCCCCCTCCTGCTTCCCTCACACCCTCGTGGGGCTGGTCCCTAAGACACTCCCAACAAACCCCCTCCACATGCAATTGGATACAGTGGTTTGGAGGTCAGGGGAGTGAGCCAGGCTGGACGTGGACACTGGGGGGTCATCAGCGTTTGATGAGATGTAAAGCCACGTGTTAGGGAAACAAGAAGGAGAGAGGGCTGAAGCACAGAAGGTGCAACATTTTAGGGCTGAGGAAGGGCGCAGAAGCCAGCAACAGCAACTGAGTCACGACTGGGAGGCTTGGAGGAAGCCAGGAGGGTGGGCGTGCTAGAAGCTGTGCTAGGAAACTGTTTCAAGGGGAGACCCTCTGGGTTCAGGGCTGCGCGAGAGTCCAGGTAAGATGAGGATCCGTGTGGCTCTAGGGTATTCCTTTCCACCTTGTCGTGTTTAGGGAGGGATTTTCAAGGCCCCAGCATCATCAGGAAGGAGCTGAACTAGTAGGGAAGGAGCCATTGATGGTGCAGAAAGTGGCATTGGGGGTGGGCAGGAGCAAAGAACTCGTGAGGAGAGGGGTCCCGGACTGAGTAGAAGGGTCCGTCTGTGAGCCAAGCATCACGGCAGAAGGAAGGCCGCCGAGGCACCTGCAGAGTGCACAGATCTGGTGGAGGGGACGGGAGGTAGCTCTCTTCTTGTTACTTCTATCATACACAGTCAGCAGCTGCGGGTGAGCAGGGGGAAGCCTGATTGGAGGTGGGGGGTCTGGAGAAAGGAGAACCAGCTTGGCCTGAGGGCTCCCGGCTGGCAAATGGCAGCCCTGAGGGGAACCGAACCCCTGGGCTCTGGGCTTCACTAGATGGGAAAAGTGCAAGGAAAGACATTCCAAGCAGAGGGAACAGCAAAGGTGTCAAGACTTGGTACATCCCACGGGTCATAGGAGTAGTAACTATGCAAATGTGTACTGAACCATGGCTGTGCTAATCTTCCTCATGCAGTATTTCATTGAGCGCCCCTCCAATACCCTCTAAGGCAGACACAGCTGACCCTCATTTGTTGCAGGTTCCGTATTTGCAAAGTTGCCTACTTGCTACACTTTATTTGGAATCCCCCAATCAATATGGCAGTGTCTCCCTGACCATTTGCACACGTTTGGGTTGTTGAAAATGTGGGTCGGAGGGCACCTGGGTGGCTCAGTCGTTAAGCGTCTGCCTTCAGCTCAGGTCATGGTCCCAGGGTCCCGGGATCGAGCCCCGCATCGGGCTCCCTGCTCCACGGGAAGCCTGCTTCTCCCTCTCCCACTCCCCCTGCTTGTGTTCCCTCTCTCGCTATGTCTCTCTCTGTAAAAAAAAAAAAAAAAAATGTGGGTAGGCCGCTCAGTTCAAAGAAAACATTCCTCTGTCTTCTCATTTCAGCTCAGACTGAAACAAGCTTCCTTTTAGCAGTCTTTTTAGTGCTGTGTTTCGTATTTGGGGTTTTTTGTTTTTTGGTGATGTTTTTTTTTGGTTGGTGATTTTGCCATTTAAAATGCCTCCCAAATGTGGTGAAGTGCCTACGATTGTTCCTAAGGGCAAGAAAGCCCTGATGTGTCTTTTGGAGAAAATACATGTTAGATAAGCTTTGTTCAGCACAAATGACAATGCTGTCCTCCGTAAGTTCATTGTTAAATAACGTGCCTTTAGGGGCGCCTGGGTGGCTCAGTCGGGTAGGCGTCTGCCTTTGGCTCAGGTCATGATCCCAGAGTCCCAGGATTGAGCCCCAAGTTGGAGGGGGGCGGTCCCTGCTCAGCGGGGAGTCTGCTTCTCCCTCTCCCCCTCCCCCCACTCCTGCCATGTGTGCGCTCTCTCTCTCTCTCCCCCAAATAAATAAAATCTTAAAAAAATAATAACATGCCTTTAAACAAACCTGCATAAAACAAGCTTGTGTATTGCTCGGTTGACAGAACTGTTGCAATCAGAGGTTCTCAGGAACTTAACCCCTGGGAGCAAAGGTTCAGCATTCACGGATTCAGTGTTCACGTGGCTACCTGCGAACCCCAAGAACCCTGTCTGCGAGCTAGGGGACGCATGGAGCAGAGCTGGGGCTCGAACCTGGGTTGGCCAGGCACCGGAGCACTTCACTCCCATGAATGTGGCCTTGTGGTCTAGTGGGGACAGCAGGGGGCCTGGCCTGGAAGAAAGGTTTCTTTTCTAGGGCCTCCCAGAGCAGCCTCTCCCTCCCCTCCACAGGCCTCCTCTGGGCTCAGGCTTCTCCAGCGTCTACCTGAACACAGCAGCTCCTTCCACCTGCCCCAGGCTGCGGCCACAGAGCTCAGCAGGGTTGTGGTTTTCCTCCAAGCGGGAGGAACACACTGGCTCAGTGTCCTGGGGCCAGGCGCCTTCAGTTTCCCTTGGCCTAGCCCAGCCCTGGAAGGGGGGCCACAAAGGAGGTATGTGTGCCTGAGACCAGCTCCCATTGGTCCGGCTGCTGCGGTGCCTGCCTGTTTATTCAGGGGCGGCCTGGCCCATCCTGGGCAGGTCCGATCGGAGCGAGCTGCTGGCCCTGGGCCCTCCAGGAACCCCCCACCCCTGGGGACTGGGCTGCCCACTCCCTGCCTTCTCATAGTGGAGAACCCACAGCACTGCTTCTGTCATTTATGGGGCGGCTGGGTTTTTTGTGGGTTTTGAGTGGTTTTCATTCCAGCATCACCAAGATAATTTAGGAGATGATTGGGGGGAGTGTTTGCTTTTAAAGTGGAATTACAAGCCCTTCAGTGTATGCCTCCCTGACCCGAAGAAAGAGGTGAAGCCGACTTCATCCCCCACCAACCTTGTCTAAAAGCAACTCTCCTTCCAGGAGCAGCCAATAGCCCCAGGCAGGACTGGGCCTTGTTCTTCCATCTCCGGGTGGCTGGCACAGTGCCTGGGCCTGCAGTTTCTGCTCAGTAAATGTTGTTTGAATAAATGAATAAACTAGTGAATGAAGGACTGGTTTCGGTCTCACTGTGGTGACTTTGGGGAAGTTAGTGTAGAGACCCGAGCCTCCCTTTCTTCACAGCGTCATGGTTAGGTGAACAGTCTCTGGAGCCAGCTGCCCGGGTTGGAATGGTGGCTCTCCCCTTACCAGGTGTATGTCCTTGAGTAACCTCGCTGAGCCTCAGTTTCCCTGTCTGTGAAATGGGGATAATCCTTGCCTCATAGGGTTGCTGTGAGGATCAAATGAGTTAATATCATGTGAAGCACATGGAACAGAGCCTGGTACATAGTAAGTGCTATGTAGGCGTTTGCTATTAATAAAATGAAGATAGTAACATTCAGTTATTCTGTGCTGCTGTGTGCTGGGAGCCTGGTACATTGGTTTTCCCAAGTGTATGCCTTACAATACTGAGTCCCTGGTGTTGGTAGACATTAAATGACAAGGGGTCTTGTCCAAAGCTGGGCGCCTGAAGAAACCCTGGGTTACAACAGAGCTAGACAGGTTTCTCTCATGCCAACATGCTCTGTGACATCTCCGGGGAGGAGTAAAGAATTCCGCCAGTTGATTTGACCACAGAGCCCTTTCTTGCTGTTGGGTTGGGGTAGGGACTCCACAAAACACATTTTTGGACGCAACAAATACTTCCCTCCATCTCCCCAGGAGCCCTGGCCCAGCCATCCCGCTCCTGTCAGCTGGTGGCCCCCAGGGACAGGCCAGGGTGTCTTGCCCTGGGTTTGGAACTGGGCAGGAGGCAGCGGCCAAGTTAGCAGCAGAGGGGTGCCCAGCCCTCCACCCTAATACACTCAGTGGGGCAGGCAGGCTGCATCCCACCCTCAAGGGCAAGATACTCCCCGAGGGGGATCTCAGAGGTACATGCTGGGGAATGGCAGAGGCCTGGCCTCGGCTGCAACTGATTAAAATAATGTCAAGCTGGACAGCACACACCTCCCTGAGGATGATGGAGGGAGGGGTGAGGCCCTTGCTTGCTCACAGACTTTCATCATCCTTATTCATTAATTTCTGCTGCCTTCCAGATGAGTCTAGTTGCTGTCAGTAACCTGGTTGTGCAGTAAGAGAGAGAGAAGGCAGGGAGGCCTGGACATGGGCCAGCAAACCTGAGTGCAAATCTTGGCTCCGTCACCCTGGCCATGTCACTTAACCCTCCTGAGCCTCAGGCTTCCTCATCTGTAATACGGGTGCAGTAACCTCTATCCACAGATGGCTGGACTAGAATAAAGGAGAAGAAATGAAGTGACTGGAACACAGTTGATCTTCAATAATTGGTCCCTGTTCTAAATCATAAGCTGCAGGGAGTGATCTCTCTGTGGTTTCAGGGCTTGCGTTAGGCAGAGGGGCATCTCTTCAGAGCTCGGATCTGGTACATTCTGGGAGGAGGGCAACTGGATCTTGATAAAGGCTGTTCTTATTTCCTTGCTTCTCTCCTTGTAAACGCCCATCTCAGGAACTTCAGAAAATATTCTCGTGAATTTGTGACTAATCAGGCCCTCAGCTCTCTATCGCTTATGTGTGAGGGATCCTCAGTCCCATTCAGGGCCTCAGACATTCCTCAAGTGCCTACTATGTGCCAGACTTGTTAGCAGCTGGAGTCCAAAGACTCTAAGGACGTGCACCCTGCTCTCAGGAATTAGGGTGGTGTAGGGTGCCTGAGAGGAGGCCAATCCCAACAACACAGTGTGTCCCCACAGTAGCAGAGCTTGCGTTTGAGGGATGGAGATCATGAAGCCAAAGAGTAATTTATTCTCACTGAAGAGACAGAGAAGGCTTCACTTGGCAGGTCACACCTGAGTCGGATTTTGAAGGATGAATAGGAGTTTGTCAAGGGAAAATACTAAAACATCATCCTCAGTCTCCTCCCAACCACCCCCCTTTCTGGGGTCAATGTGGATCCTCTGCCATTAACAAGCTTTGGGACTGTGGGCAAGTCATTTTGTCTCTCTCGGCTTGTTTCCCAGATCCCTTCCAGCTTTAATGCACTGCGATTTCATGTCTATACAGGCCTAGATGATGAGAATTTCTAAAAAGTCCTCCTATTTGCAAAATGCTTTTCAAAAGTCTTTGACATTTTCTTTTCTTTCCAAGTTTTTGCATTAATTTTTAATGAAATTTATATATTAGGGAAGCCATGATCACGTCTTTAATTTCTCAAATATTTATATAATTTTTATGTTGTGATACTTTTCTTGATTGAAAAGTATCACAACATACAAGATACAAAAAGTATCTTCTTTTTTTTTTCAAAGTTTTTATTTATTTAACAGAGAGAGACACAGCGAGAGAGGGAACACAAGCAGGGGGAGTGGGAGAGGGAGAAGCAGGCTTCCCACCGAGCAGGGAGCCCGATGTGGGGCTCGGTCCCAGGACCCTGGGATCATGACCTGAGCCGAAGGCAGATGCTTAATCGACTAAGCCACCCAGGCGCCCCTGACCTTTTTTTTTTTTTAAGATTTTATTTATTTATTTGACAGAGAGAGGGAACACAAGCACAGGGAGCGGCAGAGGGAGAGGGAGAAGCAGATTTCCCGCTGAGCAAGGAGCCCAGGACCCTGGGATCATAACCTGAGCCAAAGGCAGACGCTTAATGGACGGAGCCACCCAGGCGCCGCTGACCTTTCTTTTTTTTTTTTTTTTAAGATTTTTATTGATTTGAGGGAGAAAACACATGAGCGGGATGGAGGGGCAGAGAGGAAGAAGCAGACGCCCCGCTGAGGGCTATAGGACTTGAAACCAGGACTCTGAGATCATGACCTGAGCCGAAGTCAGATGCTTAACTGACTGAGCCACCAGGCGCCCCGCCACTTGACCTTTCTTCATGCAGATCCCAGTCTTACAAAGTTGGTCACACTTTCCCCATTTGACCGAAGAGGAAATCAGGGCTTGGAAAGGTGAAATGACTTGCCCTCTGCCAGGAAGCGGCCGGGCCAGGCCTCCAATCCAGGTCTTCTGATCCTGAGTTTAGGGTTCTCTCCATTGTTCCACGGGACCTCTCACACACCTCACAAGCCTAAAATCCCTCCATCGGTTGTTCATAAACGATGCCTGATGGATCCCTTGCCTTGTGGAGCCCCGGGTCAGGTGTTGTTGCTGGCACAGAGACAGACGAGTCAGGAGCCCTGGGTGCAGAGGATGCCAGGCCCCGCCCTGAAGACAATGCTTCAGGGAAAGAGCCAGGCAGGAGGCCCTGTGAGGGGCACGGGGCAGGACCTCGAGTACTGTTGAGGAACAGCTCTTTTAGCCAGAGAGCAGGAGGAAGTCTGGGTTGGGGAGCAGGGCCACAGTTACCCTTTCCTGAAACAAAATCTGGTGCCTAAATCCAGGATGAAAATGGACCCCTGTCCCCAACGTCTGTCTCTTACCCTCCTTTGGTTTTCTTCAGAGCCTGTCATATGTCTCCTTGATTCATTTATTTGTTCGTGGTCTGACTGCCCCAGGAGAGGGCGAGCTCCATGAGAACAGAGACTTGATTATTCATAGCTGTGTCTCCAAGACCTGGAACAGGGTCCCGCACAAAGAGATCTTCACTGAATATTTGTGGATGGATGGATGGATGGATGATGGACAAGTGAGGCCTTCAGCTGTGGTCGGCCCGCCGTTAGCAAAGTAGTTCCCAAACTTGCTTGCCTTGGAAACACCTGGGATCTTTAAAAACTGCTAACACCTGGCTCCCACCCTGGGCATTTGGATTTAGTTGTGACCCGGGCATTGACCTTTTTTTAAGTTCCCCAAGTGAGTCTAGTGTGCAGTTTGGGAACCACTGCTTTACCATCAACTTGTAAAAGTCAGAGCTGTGCTGCCTGGGCCCGGAGGAGGTGGGGAGGGCAGGAGAGGAGCAGTGAGCGGTGTTCGTGCTCTCTTGAGTTTGCAGCCGCTTGATGTTCCTGAGGGTAAAGGAAGGGGAAGTTTTTCCTCCTTGCCCTCACCCAATCCGAGTCAAAGAGGACCTGGTCTGACTTCCTCCTCCCCAACCATCTCCTCCTCTTAGATGGTCAAATGAGTCCGAGGAAATGCAGCTTTTCTCACCATTTTCCCCTCCTATTGGGTTTGCATGAGTAAGAAAACCCATTGTTCACATGTGCACAGGTTGACAAAAGTAGAACTTGGCCTCTCTGAACACTGAGCCGGGGCGAGTCAGTAAGACCCTGTCCCACCCTGTCTGCATAGCACCCAGCCAGACATTATAAGGACAAACAGGCCTGGGGCAGAGTGCTGCAGGCGTCCTGGCCAAAGGACAGTTACCAACACCGAGCTGTTTGCCAGTGGAAAGGGGCTCCCGTGTCCAAGGCATGCGCCTGGGTCCAAGATCTGCTCCTGGGCTAGTGCAGGGTTGTAGGATGGGAAGGGACCTTAGCGACGTACTGTCTGAACCCCATCTTCCCAGAGGAAGGAAGGGGCCCAGATGCCCTCCTCTTCCCAGGCACAGTGCAGGCCCCCTGGCCAGGCCCCTGCCGGAGTGAAAGGGCTCTGGGATTCAGGGGTTGCTCCTGTTGTTTCTAGATGGCAGGTGGGGAACATCTTCCTTGGGGGTCAAGAGGCTGCTGCAATCCCAGGGTTCTGCCTGCTTCCTTAGTACCTGCTTCTCTTTCTAAAGCCGCTGCTTACATCCTCAAAGGTTGAATTTGTCTCCCGGAGGGGCAAGCTGAGACTTCAGGGGTGGGGCTGATGCTTTCTGATCAGATCAAGCACTATTTAAAGAGGAGGGGAAGGAAGACAGGTGTTTGTGGCCACGTCGGAGCCGACTTCACGGAGGGCTTTTCCAAGAACAATAGCTGATGCAACTGTTTGGGTGGAGATCATGTCCAGTGTGTGTGACCAGGTCGTGGTGGGTGACTAATGTCCATCTTAGCACGAGTCGAGAGAGCCAGGTCTACTCCCAGCTCTGCCAATGGCTACACCATGGTGAGGAGAGAAGCCAGCTTCCGCCTCTGGGGCTTGGTGCCCCATTTGGGGACTGAGTGGTTATATTAGACTAGTGACTTGAAACAACATTAAAGCCACAGGACTCTTTGTTTATCTGAACTCTTATGTGGAAGTCCATGTGTAAAGCAGCTGGAAGTGGAGCTGTTCTGGCTCACCTGGAGCACCCCCTCCTTTTGCAGGATCTCCAGAGAAACCTGCAGGTTGCAAGGAACTGAAACCGAGTTTGAGAACCACTGGACCTGGTGCTCGAATGCTTTTTTTTTCAGCCCTGGTATTATTTGTGTAGCTGTTTTCTTGTTTGTTCATTTGGCTAATGTCAGTTGGCTCAGTTGCTTGGCTAACATCAACACTGGGTAATGTTTGGAGAGCTCTTTTCCTATCATAATTATGTCATATGTGTTCAGCCGGTCCTTCCATATGGCCCCAGGCTTGTACAAAATGTTGCCTCTTTACACCACCTGATGGTGAGCTAACTCCTGCCTGGTGATAGCAGAAGTAGACAAAGGTGGATAGAAGCTGTGGTTCAGAGAGAACTTACTAGATTCTCTTCCCTCACTGGGCTCACCCAAATGAACACGTGTTTTCCACCCCCATCAGTTTCTGGAGGCTGGTAACTCCTGCTTGTCAACATTCTATCCACTTCTCTCTGGCTTTGGCCCTCAACATCACGATTGTACTCTCACATCAAAATGGCAAAAGAAGTTTCAGAACATAAAAAGAATTAATCAGAGTGACTTGTCCTCTGCACATTATTCTCGGATACATTCCCTGGGAGAGGGTTTCTGTTTTTAATGAGATCATTCTTCTGAAACAGCAAGGCAAACCCCTTAGGAGACTCACAGCCCCGGGCGAGCGCTTCTAGGGTATCAACTGCCATCACTCCCCATCCCCTGCCAGTCATCATCCCCCCCGCCACCCCCGGCCAGTAAAGAGCAGGAGCCAGAAGTGGAAGGCCCTACACAGGCAGTCAGGAGCCCGAGTTTCAGTCCCTGCTCATCTCATACCTCAGTGTGTTGTCTGGACAAATTCCTAGCCTTCTCTGAGCCTCCATCTTCCCATCCATAAAATGGGGGAAGAGCACATTAGATGTTTCTCCAGAGAGCCTTCCTAGCTTAAAATGGTTTGATTTTGTAACACCTAAAACATAGCTATGGGAAGGAACCAGGGTAGCTAATGCAAGAACCTCCTTTTCCCCGACCCCATAGGTGGGGCTGTGCTCAGGAGGGAGGACTATATTGCCCTAATAATTCTCGCCCAGCCCAGCCCCCATCTGAATGAAAAACACTGAGTCCTCTGGGAGCCCCAGCCTGGGCTGGAGCCCTCAGTTTCCACATCCCATTTCAGAAGACAGTCAGCCTTCCTCTCCAACCCCAAATTATCACTGCTTCCCTGAACCCTGTGAAAGGTATCAGGATCTCTCCCAACAGTCAGGGTTCTTGGGGCGCCTGCGTGGCTCAGTCGGTTGGGTGTCCGACTCTTGATTTGCTCAGGGGCATGAGATCGAGTCCCACATAAGGCTGCACGCTGGGCATGGAGCCTGCTTGGGATTCTCTCTCTCCCTTTCCCTCTGCCCCTCCCTCCCCCCAAATGTCAGGGTTCTAAACCATCCTGCAAGCTGCTTCAGGTTCTAATCCTCACCTCAGTTCTTCCCAGCCTCTTGTCATATGGTCATTGGAAATGGCTGCTCTTTATTGAGCACCTGTCATGTGCCAGGTATTATATGCATATTATATGCATGGGTCCTGATTATTTTGATCCTCACAATAATCCTGAGATACATTATATCATTATCTCCAACTTACAGGTGAGGAAACGGAGACACCGGAAATTCAACTTGCCTAGGCTCATCCAGCTGCGCTTTAAAAGGTGGTAAAGCCAAGATATGACTCTTGGCTCCGGCCCTGGAGCTCATATCCTAAATCACCGAATCAGACTGGGGCTCATTCACGCCGCTGGTAATAACGAGAAGCTACTGTGTATTGAGTGCCTGTAGCACAGGAGGCATTGAACCAGACACTTATTTTGTCCTTTCATTCAAACCTCACAACTGGAGGAGGAAAGGTCTTGTTTCCATTCCAGAGAGGTAGCAACTGGTGCTCAGAAACAGTGAATGACTTGTCCACGGGAAGCTGTAGAACGAGGCAGGCTTCAGACTCAGAAGTGTTCAGAACTAGCATCTTGCGACCCTCCTCTTGGTCACACTGCTTTTTAGGACAAATACCTGGAGATGCTGCTCCCTCCACCACAGCTTTGGGAAGAATAAAGAGGGACCACTAGCACCACTCCATCCACAGAGCCCTCGAAAGTGGCAATCGGGCTTCCCCTAACAAGGCGGGCCAGGGGGTGCTTGACAAGGGCTGCTTTTCTTCACTGATTTTTGCCAGAAGAAAGCTAGGACCTAGAAAAGCCCCGATCATCTGAGGTTTCTGTTTCCCTTGCCCAGTTCTGGGTGGTCCTCTCAAGTGATCTGCTTTCTGGTTCCCCGTAGCCCTTAGGGGCACCATGAGACCAGAAGGGAAGAGGGGAAACTGAGACAGAACTCCCTGGATTCAGCTACACCCTAAAACCTCACAGGAAGCTGCTGAGCCGAGGTCTCAGGGCAGAGCTACAAAGGCAGAGGAGGCCCAGGGTGCGTGGGCTCATTCATGCACCACACCTTTGATGAGTGACCGAAATTAAGTGTACCCTCTGCCAGGGTGCACAACAACTCATGAGGTAGGTTGTGCCATCCCCATTTTACAGATAAGGACACTGAGTCTCAGAAGGGTTACATAACTCATCCTAGGCCTCACAGCTGGCAAATAGGATTGAACCCCAAATCTGTGTGATTCCAAAGGCAGTGTTCTTTATGATACACCACAGCGCTTCTGCGTGTTAGGGACTGTGGGAGTGGACACCAGCAAGGGTGAGAAATAGTCTGTGGTGCCCGCACAGAGATCTCTGAGCTGCAAGGCATAAGCAGGGAGGAGAGGGTCAGTGGGTAGTAGAGTGCCCACCTCACCCCCACTGCTCTAGCCTTCTCTGGCGCAAAGCCCTTGCCAGGAGGCCCTCCTCTAGCTAATGTCCTTTTTGGAGAGTCCCCTGTAGGTCTCAGGGCCTCAGTGGGATGCTTTGCCTCAGACAGGCCCCTGGTAGACAGAGAGGCAGCTGACAATCTTTTTGCAGAAGAGATATGGGGGAGAAGGAAGTTGAGAGCAAAGAGCCAGAGAGAAGGAGGCAGAAAAGCTGAAAAGTGGTGTGTGTGTGTGTGTGTGTGTGTGTGTGTGTTGTTGATGGAGCTGGACCAAAGCACCCAGCTGCCGACAGGCTCTGCCATGTTCAAGTGCCACCTTGTTGGTCAGTGAGGACTCAGGGAAGGCAAAGGGGCCTTCATGTTGGCCTGAGACAGACAATTAGGAAGGTAAATCCCCCAGAATTTAACCCCCAGTTGCACAATACAACATCGAATCAAAAGGAAACATCTGCATTATTTGCTGCTTTACATTTTTGCCTTCTTTAATCCAGAGCATAGTGAAGAGTTATGGGGGGGGGCGCATTTTTTACTTAAATTATATTTACTAGGATTCAACAGAGGGGTACTTTCTCTTTTATGTTTTTAGTTCTTGTTGCCGCTTGGTTCTTCGTATTCCTGGGCTGGTTATAAATACAACTGACTTTACGACGTAAAGATTGGGAAAGTTGTGAGTGGGATTTGGGATGAGAATCAATTGGGGAGCCACCAGACTCAGGCTGGTGGTGGCGGTGATAGTGGGCGAGGGGGCTGGGGGTTTGGCAGGTCTGCCTTCGGGTCCGCACATGTGAGCGCGGAAGCGCTGGTAGGAATCTCGCAGTACGGTGACCGCAAACAGTGAGAGTAGCCTGGACCCGGCAGCGGCAGCGACAGCGCCCGCCAGGCAGGCGCGCGAGCTCAGACTTGGTCTCCTGGAATCTGAGGGCCCGGGCTGAGCAAACCCGGGCGACAGCAACGTCGCGGTGCGGGCTCGGGCGGGCCCAGGCGAGCCCCACCTCCCGAGGCGCCCAGTCCGGGGCCGCGCAGCCATTGGTCCGCATCGCCCCAGCCACCTTCCCCTACCTTTGGGGGCGGGGTTACCTGGGCCCCGCCCCCCGAGGCTCGGGTTCCTAGACCCAGCTTCCTCCTCCGGCTCCGCCCCCGAGCCCAGGCCCCGCCCTCTCCGATCCCTGAGTCGGGGCGCCTCGTGATGTCACGGCAGCTTTGATACAAAGAGCCCTTCGGCCCACGCGGGTCTCCCGGCAACGGGCGCGGGTGGGGGCGGGGCCGGCGCCTTCAACTGGTGCGGAAAGCGAGCGAGCGGCCGCGGCGCGGCGGGGATCGTCTCTGCGCTCCCCGCGCTGCCCGCCGCGTCCCCGCCGGCCCGCGCCCGCCCTCTCCTCGCCCCTCCGCAGCTCACCGACTCGCCGCCACACGGGGGATGCGCACCCCGCCCGCCCCCGGGGGCCAGGTAAGCGGCGGCCCAGGGGCTCGGGCTCGCCGGGCTCCGGCGACGCGCACCTGGCCGCGCCGGAGGCCCCGGGGCTGGGGAAGTTGCCGGAGCGCGGAACTTTGCCCGCAGCCCGGGCGCCCGCTCCTGCCCCGGGAGTGTCCGCCCTTTCGGCCCTGGCCGGGGAGGTCGGGTTACCTGCGTCCTGGCGCGCTGGGCCACGGAAGAGAAGCCTCTGTCTCCGCTGCCCCCACCTGGCCCTCTGCCGGCTCCCAGGTGCAGGGGTGGGCAGGGCTAGCCCGGGGGCGCGGGGAGAGGGCGCCGCTTCTTCGGCGCGGTTTCCCAAAGTGTTTTTAGAGGAATCTAGTGGACTGGGCAGGGGGCTGGTTTGCCAGGACGCCTTCCTCGGGACACCCCCGCCCCCGCTCGCAGCGCGCCTGCCCCTCCGGCACCGGTGTTGTCCCAGCTCCCTGCCCTTGGCTCCGCCGAGTCCCGGAGGGGGCTGTGCGCGGGCCAAGTTTTTCCGTAGCTCTTGGCGTCTGCACCGAGCCTGTTCCCGGGTTCCCTCGCCTCTCCGAGGGGCCTCTGCCGGGCAAGGGGGGAGAACCAGCCTAGTTCGGGGCTTAGAGACAGAGAGCCTGCAGGTCCTAGTTGCTGTTGTCACAGTCGCTTCTCTGCGGGCGACTAGCGTCTCTGAGGTCTTGGCGGAGCAGCCTCTGGAGAACCAGCCATATCTGTGCTGTGGGAACCCGGTCTGGACTCAGCCCAGTGTTCCTTCTCATCCGTGCACACCCTCCAGTGTACCTCTTTCTCCATTTATCCTTCTCCCCAGCCATGCTCTCCCACAGATGGCTGTAGGTGACACATCCCTCGCCCTGACAGACAAGCCAGTGTTCCTGGTCTTATTTACAGGCCGCCTCCTCAAAGGATTGTGAGGGGGCTGGATTCCTGGGCTCAGCCTACACTTTTTGCCTTGGCAAACCCCTGGGTTGGTTTCTGATGGTCCACCAAACCCCTCTCTTCCCTTGGTGGAGGCAGGTGCTAATCGGCTGGGTTCCAGGGAAAGGGGTGGGGCATTCCCCAGGTCCTCCCCCTGGTGAAATGTGGCTGCCAGGTTAGGGGAAAGGGAATCTCAAAGGGGGGAAGGTGACCAGTTATGTGTAAATCAGACCTTTGCTGTAGGGATCTCTGTCTCCCTGTAACTAGCCAGCTCAGCCTTGGTGGAGTCCTTGGGTCGCTGCCATTGACCGGGGTCTTGCCTTAAGCCAGGCACCAGCTTACCCAGATAGACTGGCCGAAACCTGACCCTGCTGAGCTGGCATTCATGAACTGCTTATGCACCCAGGTGCTAGTATGCAGGGACGCTTCCCTGCCCCTAAGGTGTTTGCAGACTGTAGGGACACTGAAAACCTGGGCCAAACTGTTTCCTGGCCAACTGCCCTGAGCCCTCGGGCACAGTGATCTGGGTTGTCTCTGAGGTCCCTGTGACTTCACTGGAGGGGTGTGTGGCCTGGAGGAATGGGGAAGCCAGGGAAGAACTTGGGACTTGTAGCAGGCATCACGGCTTGGGGAATGCCTTCTGGGGAACAGCTTTGTCATTTGGGGGGCCCCAGGCTTTGGTGGAGGGGGTGGGGTACATGACTAAGGCCAGCAGAGAGATAAGACTGTGCCTAGGGAGGGACCTGACTGGCCAGGCCAGGTGAGACTGCGGGAAGTGTGACCTTTGCCCCAAGGAAGACCAGCGGGAGAGACTACCTTAAAAAGGACCTTTCGTCAAGTAAGGGAAGAAAAGAAGAAATCTGCCCAGAGCAGCTTGCCTTGGGGAGGCTCTGGGTTGCAGCATGAGAAGTTCCTGGTGGATATTCTGCTGGCCCCCACACTTTCCCATCCTTCCATCTCTTCAGAGCACTCTGCCCCTCCCTCAGGACACTGGCCCCTTTGTGGCCTGCTAGCCCCCTTACCTACGGGTGGGACAAGCTGCCCCCACATCTAGGGCTTGCTCTTCAGCCCTCCTGGAGCCCTCCTGGCTCTCACCTTCCCACATTCCCTCCCTCCAGGTGGCTAGAAACTTCCTTCCCTAGGGCTGGCAGTCCCTCTTCTGAGCTGGCCTTTTATGCCAAGGGGTGTTTCACAACTGATCTTGCTCTTCAGTTTATATATTTTAGCTGTGGGTAGGGAGCAGGTAGAGGTGGAGGGGGTGGGAAGGGCTCCCAATAAGATACCAGGTGAGTGATTCCTGGAAGGCAGTCATCTCCGGACCTTGGATGGAGAGGGCCAGCCTGGACACAGGGTGCCCACTCTCTGGCCCTGTTCTCTGGCTCCTGGCACAGGGCTCAGTGCATTTTGAAAAGGAATAGGCTGCCTGCTGCCTGGTGTCGGCAGTGGGGCGCAGTGCCTTGGCTTTGCCAGCCTTGTACAACCCCTGGGTTTGGGCTCTGTTTTCCTCTGGGTCTGCTCCGTTGGCTCTTACTCGGGAATGGGGCATTGATGGTATCAAATCACTGGCCTTTCCAAGGAGGAGGACTGCTTGGGTCTTTCCCCCGCCTGGTCTACCCGTGGGCTAGTCCTGCCCCATGGTCAGCTGGGCACGACAAGGCGGGCGCGTCGATTTGGCAGACCCGCCTTGTGTCTTACTGGATGTTGTGTGACCACCCGTCCCGGCTGTGGTAGGGCCAGCTCCTCTCCCAGGTGGCATTCTAGGGCACAGACCTTTCCTCAGTTCTGTTTGCCCCGCCCCCACCCAGCACATCGCCCGGCACAGGCAGTTCCTCCATCAGACACTGGAGCGTCTGAGTTGTGCTAGACTCTGTGCTTGGCGCCCGAGGTACGGCAGCGGACATAGCGTCCCTGCCTTCGTGGAGCCCGCGTGGTGGCCGGCGGGCGGGGCGGCCGGACCACAAGCAGGGCGGTGGGCGTTGTGGACTTAAACAGAGTGGGCAGGGAAGTCCTTGCTGAGAAGGTGGCCTCTTGGCAAAAAGCGGTGCAGGCCGAGGGAGCAGCCGCTGCAAAGGCCCTGAGGTGAGGCCACGGCTGACGAGGGAGGCTGCTGTGATTGGAGAGGGAGCCAGGTAGGGGCACGGGACACAGGCTCAGAGAGATCGGGAACCTCTCGTGCTGCCAAGTGAGCGCCCAGACCCCAGGAGAACGGGAGGAGGTGACCAGCACACAGTCGAGACTAGAAATCCACAGGCACAAACGCATTTTCTTGTTCTGTCCTCTGCAAACTCTTGCTGTTGAGGGGTTTGGGCACTGAGGCATTTCTTTTTTTTTAAGATTTTATTTATGTATTTATTTGGGCAGAGGGGAGGCAGAGGGAGAAGCAGGCTCCCGATGTGGGGCTCAATCCCCGGACTCTGGGATCATGACCTGAGCTGAAGGCAGATGCTCAACCCACTGAGCCCCCACCCCGCGCCGCCGGCGCCCCGCACTGAGGCATTTCTTGAGGAAAAGGGTCTGCATCTGGCTGTTGCTGCTGTGGACTTTCCTGTCCTTGGCCCGGGTCAGGTCGGAGAAGCCTGTCCCCATGAGTGTGGAAACCGTTCTTGCTGGTTGTTATTTCCACCACACAGATGGTACCAGCAGAACCCGCCTGGGTGATGCGCGCACAACCGTGTGTCCTCAGGCAGAGCGCCGCTGGGGCCACCTCCCTGTTCCCACGGGTCTGCGCTAGCAGGGGTGCAGCAAGGCCAGCCCCCACATCCTCTCCTTGGACTCCCAGCCTCCCCGAGCCCCAAGGTGCTCAAGCCTTCCTTTTACTTCCACGGGCAGCACACTTCTGGGCCCTGGTCTCCTGAGAAGCCTACTCGCCTACTCGCCTACCTGGGCAGCAGCTTCAGGTCTAATCTCTGTCCAGCCTAGGCGCCCAGAGAGAGAGAGCGAGTGTGTGTGTGTGTGTGTGTGTGTGTGTACAGGGAGAAAGGGGGCAACCAGAAATGTGTGCATCCTTGGAGGTTTGCATGGAGGTCCAGAGACCCACAAGGGGTCTGCGTGACCTCTGGCCCCGGCCCCATCTGGCAGGCTGGTACAGTAACACCATTTCCAACCCCACTCCTCAACTTCCTTCAAGAAATGGGAAGTTTTCCGACTGTTGGCCATATTCATAATTGATTCAACCTGTTTCCTCTTCCCAGACAAGTGGGTTCTTTCCCAGCAATGTAAACATGATTCAAATGAAAACAAAGCTCCGTGGCAGTTATTATTAATAGCCGTGGCCCTGCTTCTGGGAGCCTTTCTCTTTTAAGGGACCAGAAAGAGGAAGGCCCGAACAGAACCCGAGTGTGGGAGAGTGGGTGGGAGCTCTCACTGTCTTGAGTCATCTGCTGTCACCCCCACCGTCCTCTGCGCTCCGCAAGCCTCACAGCGTGAAAAGGGAACCTGTTCTTGTAGTAGTTAGCCGGTGTGGACTGCAGCAGACTTGGGGTAAGAGCCGGAGGGGGGTGGTAGGCAGAGGCTGCTCTTTGCACCAGCCTCTAGTCTCCCTCTCCAGGTAGGAGAGACACTAGGAGCAGGTGTCTCCTTCCTGCCCACTGGTTTTCCTGGGAGAAATAATCCACCTCAAAACCTGGGTGCCTCCATCCCGTGCTCAGCCACCCAATGCCTATTTTCTTCAAGTAGAATAAAATGTTTTGGAGCCAGAAAGTACATGTGTCTAGTCCCTGGCTCTGCAGCCTGCTCATTCTGGGACATCAGGCAAGGCACTCTCACCTTCCTGAGCCTCTGTGGGCTGATGGCAAAGGTAAAATGAGCCCCTGCCACCCAATAAGCTCAGAGTGGATTCTGACCCGGGCTCGGTTGGCGCCTGGTGGGTGGTTAGACAGCCAGAGAGGCAGGATAGCGTGGTGCCCAGCAGGCTGGGCTCCAGAGTCAGGCAGCCTGTGTTCAAGTCCTGCCTGGGCCAGTGGCTACTTGGTGCAATCTTAGACTGTTGACCCTTTCTGTGCCTCGCAGTTCTCCTAGGGAAAAGGACGATGCTCGCCCCTCCCTCGGAAGGTGGTTCTGTGGATCACCATGTAAATGTATGAAAAGCACTTCAAACCCTGCCTGGCATGTGAGGGAGCTGTTGTTTTTAGTTCCTGCAAGATTCTAGTGGTTTGATTCTTGCGACTGATAACCTTAGCGCCTAACCGAATTTCTCACGGGGAGGATGTCTGAGCAGAGGCAGGAAAGTGGTGGAGGAGAAACTCCACTACTGAGGGCCTTTATGGGGGAGCGAAACTCCACTTCCTCAGCTTCTGTGTTTCTTAAATAAACCAACTCAGCTTCTGCAGATGCAGACTCTGGGGCTGGAGCGAAGTGACTGGTGCCCAGCGTGGCAATCTGGGAATGAGATGCAAAGCACGTCCTGAGGTGACAGGCAGCTCCCCGGGGCTTGGTGTGGGGCTGCGCACCTGATCCTTCCTTTCCACCCCGCCAAGGGGAAGGGGCCGCCCCTCTGCCCACCCTCCCTTCGCCAGCAGCTAGGGCCAGTCCATCTGTCCACCCAGGCCAGCCGGAAAGCCAGCCTGGAACAGTGTGCCCATCTACCACTGCCGGCCCCCAGGGTCTTATTAAAGCATCCTGACTGTGGCAGCCCACAGGGTGCCTGGAGGTCGGGAAGGGGCCAGACAGAACGATGCGGACTGTCAGCCACAGGGCCATGTTGCGTGACTGCCCTTGGCCGTGTTCCAAGCAGCAAGCCTACCTGTTCATCTAGCTTGGCCGCTCCGAGGTCTACACAGAGGCAAAGCAGACCGGGGTGGGTGGTGGTCAGGCTGGCCTCTGCTGCTAATATTAAGTAACCTTGAATCGAAAGCCTCCTGGTGAAATGAGGGTTCTTGTTGACAGGCAGGTCTGGCCAGCACATTTTTGCGCGATTATCTACAAGGTTGCGTCAGTTATTAGCAAAGAAGGATCTTGCAGCAGCCAGGCGTGCATGTGTGTGTGCAAGTACTTGTGAGGAGTTGTCCTCTACCCCTCAAGTCCCACACCCAGTCCAAGGAACTGTGCCTGAGTCCACATTCCCCACTATACTCATGCCGTGTTTTACAGATCCTAAGACACTCTTTTTTCCCCCCACGTTTTAACATCTCAAGTTGGTATGAGTCGTACATTCGCTGCTGTGCTTTCATTTAATCGGCAGTGCTGTTTCCTTCTTGGTGTACTTGGAATAACAGTGCATCTTAAAACCAAAGGCATCTTGGACTTAAACACAGAAACTAGGTAACCTCTAGAGAACTTACGTAACCTGCCCAGTTTCTTCAAGGAAGGGAGCAGAGCCACCTTGCAGTGGTGGGAGGGTTATGTGAGGGGACACTCATTATGATGTGGTTCAACGGAACGAGGTTGGCCCCCAGGCCAACCTGGGCTCCGATTCCCGCTTTACCGCACACAAGCTGTGTGTCCTTGGGCAAGTAGAGCAACCTCTCTGAGCCTCACGTTCTTTCACTGTCAGATGCCGATCCTGGCTCCACAGTTGTCATGATTGTGCATAAGCCTGTCTTTCTCTTGCTGGGTCTCATCTAAGGTCTCACTGCCCCGTTCCAACTGGACTAGGAGGGAAAGTGAGGGCAGAGAGTGGGTTACTGGCCTTCCCAAGGTAGCAGAGGGAGAGGGGTATTATTTATCGGGGCTTTTTTTTTTTTTTTAAGATTTTATTTATTTATTTGAGACAGAGAGAATGAGATACAGAGAGCATGAGAGGGAGGAGGGTCAGAGGGAGAAGCAGACTCCCTGCCGAGCAGGGAGCCCGATGCGGGACTCGATCCCGGGACTCCAGGATCATGACCTGAGTTGAAGGCAGTCACTTAACCAACTGAGCCACCCAGGAGCCCTTTATCGGGGCTTCTTGACTCAGTTTCTTTCTTTTTTTTTTTTTTTAATTATTATTTTTTTTATTCTTATGTTAATCCCCATACATTACAACATTAGTTTTAAATGAAGTGTTCCATGATTCATTGTTTGTGCATAACACCCAGTGCTCTATGCAGAACGTGCCCTCCTCAATACCCACCACCAGGCTAACCCGTCCTCCCACCCCCCTCCCCTCTAGAACCCTGCCTGCCCTTCAGAGTCCATCGTCTCTCATGGTTCGTCTACCCCTCCGATTTTCCCCGCTTCATTCTTCCCCTCCCGCTACCTTCTTCTTCTTCTTCTTTTTTTTTTTCTTAACATATATTGCATTATTTGTTTCAGAGGTACAGATCTGAGATTCAACAGTCTTGCACAATTCACAGCGCTTATCAGAGCACATACCCTCCCCAGTGTCTATCGCCCAGTCCCCCCATCCCTCCACCCCACCCCCCACTCCAACAACACTCAGTTTGTTTCCTGCGATTAAGAATTCCTCATATCAGTGAGATCATATGATACATGTCTTTCTCTTTTTGACTTATTTCACTCAACATAATACCCTCCAGTTCCATCCACGTCATTGCAAATGGCAAGATCTCATTCCTTTTGATGGCTGCATAATATTCCATTGTATATATATACCACATCTTCTTTATCCATTCATCTGTCGATGGACATCTTGGCTCTTTCCACAGTTTGGCTATTGTGGACATTGCTGCTGTAAATGTCGGGGTGCATGTACCCCTTCAGATCCCTACTTTTGTATCTTTGGGGTAAATATCCAGTAGTGCAATTGCTGGATCATATGGTAGCTCTATTTTCAACTTTTTGAGGAACCTCCATACAGTTTTCCAGAGTGGCTGCACCAGCTTGCATTCCCACCAACAGTGTAGGAGGGTTCCCCTTTCTCCACATCCCCGCCAACATCTGTCGTTTCCTGTCTTATTAATTTTAGCCATTCTGACTGGTGTGAGGTGGTATCTCATTGAGGTTTTGATTTGGATTTCCTTGACTCAGTTTCTAATCCTTGAATATCATCTTTTCCTTCCTTCTTTTCCCTCCTCCTCCCGCTTTGCCTGAGTTTTCATTTTCACATGTGTTTCCTTTTAGCAGTTCTCCTTCCAATCTCTCTCCTCTCCCTTTCTGTAAAATCTCCCTGCATGCAGCCTCTTTGAAGCTCCCCATGGAGGGGAAGGGGAGGGAGCTCTGCCTTGTGGCCAGGGTGGCACAGGCCCCAGGAGCCTCTGCCGGCAGTCATCCATGGTCTAGTGTGCTGTGGTCCTGGTGCCTTGCTGCCTCCTGTGCCTGTGGCCTCCACGGCCCGCCCCGAGAGGCCATTCCAGCGCTGCGTGTTGGACACTGCCATCACCGAGAGTAGTCCGTCTTTTCCGTACCCTTTTTGCTGCATTAAAATCAGACCCGTTCACATCCCAGCCCTGCTGGCTCTGTGACCTTTTGCAGGTTACTTAACCTCTCTGAGCCTGAGTTTTCCCATCTGAGTGGTGGTTGATGCACAAAAGTACCTGGTACGTGCTAGGTGCTTAATAGATGTATTCTTTCCTGGTCCTCCTCAAATGGTTAAGACCACTTTATGTTTCTTTGGGGCTCTGGGAGACAGACGGGGAGCTCGGGGCAGGGAACTGCAGGGGTGAAGGCACAGGGACCTGTGTGAGCAGGATGCATCGGGCAGCATGGCTAACCTCGGGGAGGGAATGGAGTGAGCAGTCAGGACCTCTGCACCTTTGGGGAATGAGGTTGACGCGGTGGGCTGCTCGCTCAGAGAGCAGTGGGCTGAGTGTGAGGCACTGGATGACAGCCATGTGGGGATATCCAGCTGATGGTGGGCCATCCTAAGCAGGGCCTCAGTGAGAGATGCCGGCTGAAGGGAGACTCTCAGAGCAGGAGGAGGTTTCAAACCTCATTCTTGTCAGACAGTCCCTCTGTCTCTCCCCCTCTTGAGATCCTGATGAAAGCCGGTAGCCCAACTCCCTCAGTTTTGTGCATGGTGGCCGGGTTCCCAGCCCCCTCCTTGATGAGGTGCTATTTGGGCTCTGGCACAAGGTGGCGCTCTGTCCTTTGTGTGTGGCAAGGGCTATGATGAATTCACCAGCCCCGAGAGAAACCGGGCTGGGGGGACACAACTTTGCTTCCAGAGCGCCTGTATCAGCTGGTGCGGTGGCCCCTTTGGGGCCCTCCAGGAAGCAAGGCCACCACGCAGCTCCTTACTGGGGACAGGGGCAACCAGTGGGTCAGTTGTGCCAAGGCTGGGATGGGAAAATTTCCCCTCTGGGTAATCCCTCTCTCCTTAAAGTGGTATATAAGGGCTGGGAGGTGAGGATAAGGCCACCTCACCCAGTGTCCCAGGGAGAGAGTCATGGGAGCAGAGAAGGGGCTCATGGGGCTTGTGCCTAGAGATGCCTATAGGGCTCTAGTTGCTCGGTTCTGGGCTGGGGGAGGTGTGCATGGAGGGGAAGGATTGGCCCCCCCGGATACAGTGACTTTCTGCCTGGGGCTTGTTTAAGGACAGGTCTTTGTGGCATGGGGAGAAATTGTGTTTCAGGCATAAGGAGCCAAAGCGTGGGGCTGGTGATCATGTCAGACAAGAGCTTGCGGTACAAGGGGAGGGATCATGTCCTGAGGCTGAGACCAGCTGACCAGCTGAACGGGGCTATGTGTGCTGGGCTGAGACGGCCTGGTTTTGCGGCCACTGGAAAGCTAGCTCATGGGCTCTTTGACAGGGACCTTAATGGACAGTCCGTAGCCTTGTACCCACCCTGGGCACCTCCTGCCCTCTGAGCCCCAAGCCATGGCTCGTGGTCAGACTCAGAGCTCTCACCTGTTCTGCCTCGGGACAGCCTGGGAAGGGACCCGAGCTGGCTCCGCCTCCCTGGCCCGTGGCCCGCAAGCTGTGCTCTGGCCAGCGATGCTCTAGTGAGCCCGGGTGTGAGACAGCTGCCCCGGGGACACCTGGCCCCAGGAGCTAGACCTGGCAGAGGCAGGAGGACAGAAGGGAGCACCTGACCAGAGCCTGCTGGCAGCACTGCTGGGGCTCTGGGATGACAGGAAATGCCTGGAGGTTATAAAAGTAGAGGCAGGGGGGCTGTGGGCCGTGGCCTGCCTGATCCCAGTCTGTCTGCCCTGGAAGCTCTGGCCATCGGCTGTGGGTGAACACTGGTGCACTCTGCTTGGCCTTCCCAACCTGAGGGGTTCAGTGCAGAGAGTGGGTGAGGTAGGTACCTGCCCCAGCTCCAGATGGTCGGTTAGCTCTGTTCAGGTGTGCTCTCCTTGAAGCAGATCGTGGCCTCGTTTGAGGGTGTCCTGTGAAGGAATACTGCTCGGCCCACCTGGCGGAGCTGGCCTGGGCCCCTGCCGACCCAACCCAAGCTCCTCTCTATGCCCTCCTTAGCATGAGGGTGAAACATGGAGCCCCCAAAGCGAGCCCCACAAACTCTTGACTGTGTGAGTAATTAAGCCCACACTTCAAACAGCCACATCTTTAAAAGCTATAATTTGTAGCCCAAAATAGCTGCCTGTTCAAAGAGCCTGGAGAGCCCTTGATGTGTGCCCCTTTCAACTTGCAGCCTGTTAATTCGCCTTTGACATTTGAGTTGCCCAACACCTGGCTTTGGTTTTCGGAGCAGCAGATCCCGTGGCCGGATGGGAACTGCCGCGTCCCAACGTGTACTTGGGAAATCCTTTTTGGAGAATGTAGATGGGGTGATTGATGTCCGGGGGTTCCTGGTTCGGGTTTATGTGGCTCTACCTTGTTGTGTGACAGCAGGGCCATAGAGAAAAATCGCAGCATAACTTCAGGGGAAGGTAGATTCAACTCCGTGGACATCGGGTCCTTACCTGTAAGGAGGAGATGGTACTTACGTGCAGGGACTTTGGGGGAAGAAAATGAGGCCACCTCGGTAGAGCACAGAACAGACACTGGCCACTTGGTGGGTCTTCCCGTGTGTCCCCTTCCCCCAGTCGGCCTCTGATGTAGACCGGTCTTATGGATTCGGGTAGGTGCATGGGGGCCGGGCCTCGGCTCACAGGAAACACCTCCCTTGACCTGCAGCTTCTCCATCAGCTGACATGCCTGGAATTCTTGGGGCTGGCTGCTGGGCTTGGTTTCCAGATGTGGAAGCAATTTGAGTTCTGTTTTCCTAATCCCCAACAGTTTGCCTCTCAGGTCCACGTTCTCACTTGAAAATCAAGATTGTTGGCTCTGTTTGGGGGCTGGGGTTAGGCTAGATGGCCTCTTTGGATCCTTTTTGCTCAGGAGGTAGGTTCACTGAGGCACTCCAATCTGGGACCCAGGGCTTTGTTAGGACAGCCACACCCTGTCAAGGGCTTGTTCCCCACGGAGGCAGAAGTTCACCCTGAGGCCACCTCCCCTGTGGTTTTTCCTTGGAGATGGGTCGCTTAGCCAGATTCAGCTGCAGCATCTGCCTGACCCTGGACAGCCAGCCGTGAAGCGGGGAGGCGGGCTCCAGTCCTGGCCGTGTCTGAGGAAGGCTGGTGTCTCAGCCGAGCAAGGTGCCCACGTGTCCCAGGAGTGGCGAGGGCCCTCCTTCCCAAACTGACCACAGTGCAGGGAAGAAATCTGCTCTGGATTCCAAGTAACCAGAAATACTGTCTGGCATGGAGAAACTGGTAATATATTGTTCAATTACTGAGTGCTCCTGGCCACCGAGGTGGCCTGCCCTGGGTCAGAATGTGGCTCCAGGGCTGTGGATGGGCATGGGTCTGTGGTTCCAGGCCTAACTGCTGATCTCTCCTCTTGTAAACCATTCACTTTTTAGGTAAAATAACTTTTACGTTTGTATTATAACTACGCTAAATACAGTTCTGGGCAAACAGAAATTGCCTTTGCAGTTTTAAATGTCTCTGGCTGAACTCCATGTACACTTTCCTTTAAAATTAAAATATAATACCTATACTATTGAGGTAACACGAGAAATGAAAATAGTTTACTTAGATTTATATATATAGTGTTTATGAAACATCATCCTGATAATTACAGATCCACCAAGCTTCAGCTTCAGCAAAAGATAGTCTCTTTAGAAATCTCAGTATCTCAAAGTCATCACGACAGAGAAGGCAACATTTCTTTTGAGGAGAGACAAAAACAAACCAACCTGCAGTCTCTTGACGAGATTCTAGAGATCCAGTAGTTCTCTTTGGAGGTTGAATTGAATTGACCGAGAAGGAATTCGCCTTTATTATCAGGGTGGGGAGGTGGGGGCCAAGTCCAGGTGGGGCCGAGGGTCTCCATACAGGCTTCCGAGTGGGGAAAGGAAAGGGTAAGTACCACAGACCGGCTGCCTTGAACAACTGAGATGAATTTTTTCCCAATTCTGGAGGCTAACCTTGAAGATCGAGGTGTCAGCAGGGTTGGTTTCTTCTGAGGCCTCTCTCCTTGGCTTGCAGATGGCTGGCTTCTCCCTGTGTCTTCACATGGTGTGTGTGTGTGTGTGTGTGTCCCCTAATCTCCTTCTCCTCATAAGGATGCCAGGCGATTGAATTAGGGCCCACCATGATGCCCTCGTTTTAATGTAATTGCTTCTTTAAAGACCCTATCTCCAAAAACAGTCACACTCTAAGGTACCGGGATTGGGACTTCAACATATGAATTTGGGGGGTGATGGGACACAGTTCAGCCCATAACAGAAAGTTCTCTGGAGCCATCCTCCAAGGGGAGGAGGAAGAGGAGTGTGAGCCGAGCCTGGCATCTAGGGAGAGCCCTGAGTGGAGGGTATGGGAGGCAGTTCTGCCTGCAGGCAGAGGCCCACTCTTGATGATGGGCCCTGTGGGGTGTCTCTTGGCCAAGGGCTACCTTTGGAAGAGGTTCCAGTGTTCTGACTCATGGTTCACCTTCTAGGGCCTGAGCCACCATTTCTGCCTGATCTGACCATTCAGAACCTAGACTGCTCCCCATTCAGCTTGTGGGGTTTTGACCCTTGGGGTTGTGTTGGCCCACCAGGCTCCCTGTTTCTGCTGACTCTGTCTCTGGGGTGTAGCATTCTTTAAGGATGGCTTCACTTTTGCATATTCTTTTTAAATGGAGCTAAACTTGTCAGAGATTGTACACTTTTCCTTAACCAGTTCAGCAAGTTTGGGGTGACTATCTTTCATGTTTTACGTATGTATCTTTCTGCTAACATACTGAAAAAAATAAGACCTGTAAGAAACGATTATTGGAAGCCACTGAGGGTGGGGCCACCAAGCCTGCGTCACTCCCCAAGGTTTTGCCTGAAGCACCCCATCCCAGCCCCCATGGTTCCAGAGCCCACCATCCAGCCCCTCCAGTGGCTGGGACTCCATCAGCCACACAAGAGGACCCCCACAGTGTTTCACGTGGAGCCCAAACCAGCCCCTGCAACCAGGACAGACCATCATGGAGCTGGTTGGGGGGATGGGGGAAGAGGGAAGACCTCCCCAGGAAGGATTTGCACACCCCGGTTGCCCTCCAGTGCTGTGACCATATTGGCTTTATCTCTCCATGTAACTTTCCCTAAACCATTTGAAAGAAAGTTAGACAAGACGTTAAAACTAAGGGTATTTCTTCTTCATAACTATTAGCCAGCATAATTAGCAAGCATAATCCCCTAATATCACCCAATATCTAGTCCATACTCTAGCTTCCATTTTGACCCCAATAGGTCTTGCTAGCTCGGTGGTGGTTTGCTTATTTGTTTGAGCTGGGATCTAATCAAGATTAACGTTTAACTTTTCTGTCTCTTGATTAGTCTAAAACAGCGGTTCTCACAGTGTGGTCCTGGGACCATCAGCATCACCCAAGAGCTTGTTAGAAATGCACATTGAAAGATTTTATTGATTTATTTGAGAGCGAGAGAGCCAGAGAGCAAGTAGGAGCAGAGGGGAGGGGTAGAGGCAGAAGTAGACTCCCCACTAAGGGAGCCCGAGGATGTGGGGTTCCATCCCAGAACCCTGATCCGAAGGCAGACGCTTAACCGACTGAGCCACCCAAGCACCCCTAGTAGGAGTTAGATGTTAAGGCTTCATTAGAATTGAGTAGGGGAGGCTGTGTCCTTCATCTTGTGCCCAGTCAGGAGGCCAGTGTCTGTTCCCGATTAGGGATGCTAGGTTTGATCACTGTATTAAAGTGACAATAGCTATTTTCTCCATGGTCGAGATATTGGGGGCTAGAGGGTGTTTGGAGGGTGTTGAGTGGTTCTTTGGTACTGTGCCAGCATCCAGTTCCTCATCAACCTTTGATCCAACGGTTTTACTCTACAGTTGGGGACAGCATGTGATTTGCGTCAGGTCTCGTTTGCGTGGTTCATGCCTTCTGTCTCCCTTCTAATTCTTTTGTTTGCCTGCCCCATCAGTTACCAAGAGAGATGAACTAAAATCTTCACCTTTGTTCATTTGTTTATTTGAAAGTAAGCTCTGTGCCCAACGTGGGGCTTGAACTCCTGACCCTGAGATCAAGAGTCACATGCTCTACCCACTGAGCCAGCAGGGTGCCCCGTCATCCTTTTACTTTTATTTTTGGCCTGTGTCCTAATGTTTACACTGTGTCACTTGTAAATGGCACGTAGTAGTTGTTTTTATCTAGTCAGACGGTGTTTGTTTATTAACAGTATGGTTTATTCCATTTTCATTTACTGCATTGTTACTGTGGTTGAGTTATGATCTTTGGTCTTCTTTTCTGTATCCTTTTGGATGACTTAAGCATTTTTTATTCCTTTTTTTTTTCCCTCCGTTTTCAGTAATACATTTTTAATTTTTAACTGCTGACTTTTGAAATGCTTCAACACGTTCTTGGAGTGGAAGCGGCGCGATGGGGAAAGGGCTTGGAGGGTCTCCCAGTGGAGCGCGTGACCCCACTGTGACGGGTGTTTCCAGTGGGGTCCCGGGTCTGGCCCACAGCCTAACAGCTTTGAAAACCAGATCTTGTTGGCCCTTCCCTCACCCCTTGGGGATCTGGGTGCCACCCATGCCCACAGATTGTCTCTGGAGGGACACACAGAGCCAGAGCACCAGCTGACTGACGGACGGTGAGAAGTGTGCTCGGGCAGTGAGCTTGGCAGTGAGCTTGGGCAGCCTGCTTCTCCCTGGCGGCCGCAGGCTCCTGGAAGCTTGCTGTGATCACAAGCATGGTGGGTGAACTTGGACACAGGAGAGCTGGTTAGAAGGTCCGAGTGGCCACTGGATGATCTCTGGCCCTGGTGCCAGCTACGTCGGACCCCACAGCCTTTGGGGCAGGCCGGCCATGCCGGGCAGGCAGGCCAGACCAGACCCCTCTGGCCAGTGCCTGGGTGGACGCTGCCAGAGCTGCTGTAGACTCTCCCTGTCAGCCCCTTCCTGGGGAAATATTAGATCCCTTACGACTCAGTACCCCTGCTCTGCCACCGTATAATTTGCTTACCCCTGGTCTTAGGTTAGCTGCCAGGGGGCTGTCAGATACCCTCATTTCTGAGTTTTTCTGGGAGCTGCATCCTGCCCTCTCTTTCTCCTGCACGCCTGTGACACTTCCTTGAGCAGCTGCGTCTGTTGAGGGAGGGGAAGTGTGAGACTGGGGAGAGAGACCAGGCAAGAGTTGTGCTTAAGCGCAGGGAAAAGAAGGACCTATGGGCTTCCACACCCCTCCCACCATGTGGGTGTGTGCAGGGCCTCCATATCCGAGTGCCTTTGCTCTATGCAAATGGCCTGGGAGCTCTTGAGAAACTCGAGCCTTACTTTCTCTTTCTCTTCTCTTCAGTACCAGCCTGAGGTTCCACAGCCAGTGGGGGCCAGATCTGGGATCAAACCCCGTCTGCCTGAGAGCCTCAGTTCTCCCATCTGTAACACTGGGTGACTTAGGACTTCCGTCCAGGGGCCAGGGAAGGAAGTACACAACAGAGGGGTGGTTCCTGGCCACTCTCTGATCTGGCCCCTGGGGACGGGAACATGGCAGTCTGTCCTGTCTTCTTGACACTGGCCTCCCCCACCAGCGTGGGACGCTTGGGCTTTCATCTGACTGTTTGCAGTCAGTCCACAAGGCTGGCCAAGACAGGCGAAAAATGAACTCTAATGGCTTGGTGACCTGGTGCTCCTCAGTTTGCCCTTGACCTTGTTGGGGAAGAGCTGGGGGCCTTGTATCTGAGCCAAGGTTACTTCTGTTCCGAGTCAGGGCTTCGGAAACTTCCCTCCCCCTTTATTCCCACCCTCGCCCCTTGACCGGCATCTGAGCCACCCTTTGTTGAGCCAGAACCTTATCAGCCACTGATGAGCATGGACCTCCCGCCTGCAGAGCAAGGCCTGGCTTCGGGGCAGGGGTTGGCAGCCACAAACAGGCGGCGGGCACAGCCCAGATTGCTTACTAATCTCTGCCGCTGCCGTGCGTGGCTGGGTGTCTGAGCCGCAGGGGCGGGAAGGGGATCCCAGCCCAGGTGAGCCGATCCCTGCTCTCTGGACCTGGGGGCGTTGACATCCACAAGTTAGCTCCTTAGTCTGCTACCAAGGGGGAGACCCAGGGAGACCGCGCGCACGCCTGTCACACTTCCTGGGCAGGGGCCTGGCTGGGATTGTGATGAGGGATTTCATCCCCAGCCCCCCTCCCCCCGAAACCTGCTCAGTGTCACCCAGACAGCATCCTGGCTTCTCCCCTGCACCAGGCTTGGTTTGTATCCACCACCTCCCCGCTCCCCTCTCACTACCTTACCTGCAGTGGGGTTCCACATGTGCCCGCGGGTGCCTGACTGCGAGAGGGAGCTGGGATGTGCCCAGTCGGGCTATTTTTACCCAGCCCTGTCCTCACTGGGCTGTTCTTTGGCTCTGAGTTACCGCCTGGGAAGCGAAGCCGCTGCCAGGGCTGGGGGTGGGTGAGCCGGAGCCTCCGAGCCTCCTGGACCCCCTTGCCCAGGCAGCGTCTCATCCTAACACTTACTAAAGTGTGTAATTAACGTTTAGAGATCCCTTCCAAGAGCATATGTAGAAGACAGCCCTGGTGGGGAGAAAGGAGGCACCCACACCTCTGTAACTTGCAAACTTCAGGCTTCCGGAAGCTTGAACCCAGCCGACCTCCACCTGGTGTGTCACTGGGGGTCAACGGGATAGGGCCCCAGGAGGTGGGGTGGGAGGGAGTTGGATAGAGGCCATTAGGCCTGGAGACACCCCTGGTTGTCTTCTCTCAACACCCTGAAGACCATAATAGCTCAGATTTGTTGGTCCTTTTCTGTGTGTGCTTAGCATGTGTACTAACTCGTTTCCTGATGACCGTTAACTCCCTTCTGTGGATGGGGAAACTGAGGCACGGAAAAGTTCAGTAAACCTAAGGTTGCAGAGCTGAGGGGTGGAGCTGGGGTTTGAACCCAGTGGGTCCACCTCCAGAGCTTGCTCCCAACACTGCTCTGCCCCCCTCTCCTCTCTGCCGTGTTCCCAGCATCCGTGAGGTATGAGGCACTGTTCTACATAGGTTCTCTACGGCGGTCTTGCCAGCTGGGTGTTTCCAGCTCTGTTTGTAGCTGAGGTTCAGAGACTGAACACCTCCTCCGGGGTTGCACAGCGGCCAGTGAGCATGCCAGCCGGGCACCTGGGCCTCGGGGTTGCCGCAGTTGGGCTCTTCCCAGCCCCCCATTCTGCGGCACAGTTTGCTGTCACAGGCACTTGCCGCTCACCTGCCATGTGCCCCTTGCGGTGCTGATGCTGGGGGTTCGGACGCAGACGTCCCCATGGTGACCCCCCGGAGGGCCTGCCTTCTCGCGGGGAATGTAGGAGTGGGGTCCCTTGGAGTCCGTGCCCTAGCTGCCATGAAAATGGAGTAGTGGTGTGTGTGACTTGGAGGTGGCGTCCCACTAGGGCCAAGTGGGGGGTGGGGAGAACCAGATGAAGTCCTGGTGTCTGGGCCCTGCCGCCCCCGCCCCCGCCCCCGGGAGTGTGGACAGCAGAGCGTTGTTGGCCCCTCTGAGGCTGGGATGCCCTGTCCCACCATGGGAATTTTTTTTTACCAGCTGTTGAATTCAGCCTGTGCCAACTTCCTACAGAGGAAGGGGTGACTTTGGGGCCCACTGGCCGGCAAATGCTGCTCTCACTGGAGAGGGGCTTCCACAGGCAGCCTGTGCGCCTCTGGGTTCCCACTTCTCGCCAGGGCCAGCTGCATCCAGTCCCAGCTGGAGACAGGGTGGGGAGGTGGAGGGGGACACTGGGGATGCAGACCTGCCCTGCCAGAGCAACTGGATAGGGCCTGTTTTCCCAGCCGCAGGCCGCCGATCTCGGGTTTCTGATAATTCCCCAGGCCTAGCCTCTTGAGGAAGGCATACTTCCTAGTCTCCAAGCCAATGAGCAGTGGCCTTCTAGCACCTTCCAGCAACTGCCTGTGCTTTGCCTCCCTTCCTGACGTGTTTGGGATCAGAGCAGGCTGTGCCCCCTTCCAGCAGCACCCCTCCCAGGCCCGGGGCTACACCAAGCCCTTCCCCAGACGGCCCAGAGGAATGGGAGCAGGGTCAGGACATTCCCGAGGGAGGAGCAGGGGTGACAGAGCCACTTTTGTCCAGAACAAATGCCAAACCACTACTGTCCGTCTGGACAAACCAGGGTATCTGGTTACTTTTCTTATAGCTGTCTTTATATTGTTTGAATTTAGAGGAAAACTGCTAGAAATGGTTTTGAAGTCCTAAAAATTTTAACTTGCCTTGGGCAAACAACAGTGGGTCAAATGAAAACGTGTTAATGTGGGGAGGCAGCTGATTTTAAGAGAAAAAGCTGGTATGTTGACAGTGTGCGTGTGCGCGTGTGTATGTGTGGGTGTGGCGAGGGGGCTCTGAGGGGCCCCGACTTGGCATGTCAAGAGCCTGGCTTCTGTAGCAGGGAAGTTCCAGGGCAGACCCCGCCCACTCTGAGCCTCATCTTCCCCATGTGTCAGACGAAGACTCGGAATCCTTTGTCCCTGCCCTGTACTCGTCCTGGGGCTCTCCTGGGGCTGTTGTCAGAGCCGGATGGGGCTATGTATGCACACCGCGTGCTCTGTCAACTGTGAAGGGCCAGGCAGATGTGGATTCTGCTCAGTCAGGGGATAAAATTATGCCTGAGGAAGTGGTGGTCTTGTTGGGAGAGAGTGACCCCCGTGGGGGCATCTGACCCTGCTACTGCCCCAGCTGTGGCCGAGACAGGCCACTCTTTTCTCTTGGCCCAGCTGTTGGGAGTGGGTGTGTTGCTCTGGGACATCCGGTGAGAGGGGCTGTGGTCCCCACCCGTATAGGGTGAGTTGGGGGTCTCTGGGCAGAGTGCCCGGCAAAAACGGGGCCTCTACATCTCCGTGTCCACTGTGACAAACATGGATTAGCCACCCGTAGGCCAGGCCAGACACCCGAGGAGCATGGCTGCTGGTCTCTACTTGGTGCCCTGCCTGCCCCCTGGGAGCGTGGTGGGCAGCGGCCTCCCCGGGACCCCTGCTGACCGTGCTTTGAGGAGAGTGTAGGCGCTGGTGGCTCACAGTCCAGTCCTCCCCTGCCACCAACTCCCATGGGGCCCCAGGCAAGTCCCCCCCCCCCCACGAGGGGAGAAAGGAGACCCAACTTATGGGGCTCTGAAGACCAGAAGTGGCCAAGGACTCCTGGGAGCCCCAAGGCAGGCCTTCCTCGCAAGCGCTAACCTCCCCCCGCCCTCGTGGCTGAGAAGGCAGAAAGCTCACAGGTAAAGGGACAGAGCCCAGGCGCCTCCCCTCCGTGGGCCATCTCCCTGCTGCCTGGCTTCTCTTCCCAGGGCGCGCACTGACGCAGGTGCTCCCTGCCGCGGCGGGCGGTGGGCAGCATGGGCTGGAGTGCCCGGGCTCCACACTTATTAATGTGCTCCTCGGATGGGCACTCTTCTCCTTGTCACCATGAGACGGAAAAACGCATGAAGTGTGGGTCGCAGCCCTGATAAATGGAACCAAGCTGGTGGTGGCCAGAGGTAGGTGGCCGTCTGCCTGCTGGCTGGAAGACTTCTGGAGCTCTGGCAGGCTACTCTCTGAGTTCCTGAATACCCTCGTTCGTGAACTGGGGCTAAGAAGCCCTGTTCTGAAGAGTTGTCATAAGCCCACCGAAGATTCTGTGTTAACTCTCTTGTTCTGTCTCCGGACCTTGGTGACTGCTCAGTAAATGTCGGTTTCTCCTGGGATGCAGCTTCGGGCTTGCCAATGAGGGGACCTTACTTAGGGTCCAAGATCCGATGAGGCTGGGAGCTGTGTGGGATTGGACGAGTGACATCAAGGTGGAAAGGACTGTGTGAACACTAGGGGTGGTTTTAATTAAACAGCCCCTCGGCCTCCCCAGTCAGGGGGCCCTGGCTGCCTGATGCCGACTTTATTAGTCCATGCGATGCTCAGCCCGAGTCAGGGCACAGGCAGGAGCCAGGCTCATTATTTGCCATCTATACTTAGGCCAGGAAGTCTTGGTGGGGAGAGACCGCCAGGAGGGCTGCCTGCCCCCCACCAGCAGCGGGAGACTGCGCCCTTCTCGCTGGGCCCAGCCAAGCCTGTCTTTGACCACCTTCCTTGCCTGTGCCTGATCCTGTTCTTGTCTGAGTGCCTAGAGGCCCTGCCCAGCCTTTGTTCTATTACCCGTCTCGCAGTCCTGGGGCTGCGGGGAGTGCCTCTCACAGAGGGTTCTGCCCGCCCTCGTGGGGGAGCACACCCAAGAACCTTGGGAGTAGCTTGATGTCTCAGAGGGGAGCAGGTGGAAGCAGGGCGTCCTTGGAGGTGGCAGCCCTAAGAAGTGGTTTGTGGAGAGCTGCCTCTCAGACTGGCTACACTCCGAATAAAGCCAGAGCTCTTGACATGCAAGATGACTTTAGCAAAAGGTTCCAGCAGGTATTTGTCTCGCGCTGCTGACCTTGGCTGGGCCGTGTGCTGGGCACTGGGGACCAACCCCAAGCTCAGAATCGAAGGACCCAGTGTTCTCGCTCCCCAGCATGGCTGGGGTGGGCCATGGCAGACTGCCCCTCCCAGGCTCGCGCCACGTCTTGCGGCCAGAATTTATTCATTGAGGTCCTCCCGAGTGACATAGTGATCCTATATAAGATCCCATTGTCATTCTCAATTTACCGCGGAGAGAACTGTGGTTCACAGAGGTCAGTTGACATGCCTGGAATCATGGGGGACAGATTCCATGCTGCGTCCATCTGCTAGGTCGGGGTCGCTGTTCTTGGGGGCCATTCATTACAGCTGTGCCCTTAACTCTGTCACAAAGCTGCTTGTGCAGACTGTGATGGGGACCCTGATGAGCTGTCCAAGTGCCCTGAGCAATGTAGCCGGCCCCTTCTCCATGGATGGCTGTCCCCGGGGGTTCTGACTCCTCACTGGACTCTCACAAAGCAGCCTTTGGGAGAGGTCCAAGACAAATAACCTGCCAGGTATTCCTATTCTCAAGGTCCTGGGGTCTGGGCCTCCCTGTCCCCCACCGTCTGCTGTTCCTGTCCCTGATGGTGTCCTTGTAGTCTGATGAGGTGTGCTGAGCCCCAGGGAGCCAGCCTCACTCATTCTGTCCCTCTCTGTCTTTCCCAGGGCAGCGAGGTGTCAGGCCCGACCTTTGCTGATGGCGAGCGCCTCCCCAGGGTCCCCGGCTTCTTTCCTGAGGACGAGGAGGAGGCTATGACACTGGCCCCACCCGAGGGCCCCCCAGAGTCAGACATGGACAGCCCCATGGAGAGCACCCAGAGTCTGGAGGGGTCAGTTGCCGAGGAGAAGGATGGAGGGCTTGGGGGCCTGTTCCTGCCGGAGGACAAGTGAGTTAAAGCTGCCTGGAGCTCCACATATCAGAAAGTGGTGGCCACGGCCAACCCAGAGGTTTGGGGAGGGGAAGGGGTGCCAGTATCAGTCGAGCCATATGAAATTGTCAATTCTTCATCACTTCTGACCTTCAAAAAAAAAGAAGAAGAAGAAGGCAATTTCATATACATTTTCTCAGTGCAGGGCTTCTCAGACTCCAGTGGCTCTGGGAGCCAGGCTGTTCGGGGGGGGGCGGGGGGGGTCTTTGGAGTTGTTCATCCATTTTGCGTCCTGAGAGCAGTCCGTCAGGGGTACTATGACCAGCCACCAAGGACAACTGGTCAGGGACCACAGACCTGGTGACCTTTTGGCTAACCATTTGCCACTTGGTCGTTCACCTTGTTTTTTGGGACCAATCACCTGGAGGCAGCCAGCGGGGTGGGGCGGTGGGGGCAGTTTTAGTAAAATGTCTAGGAGAAAGAGCTGAGGAGTATAATGAATTCCACCCAAGGCGCTAAGGAACTTGAGGGCAGAGAAATGAGTTTCAAAAAAACAAAAAACAGGGTGGAGGTTCTCAGATAGAGACCAGGATGGCTCAAGGGCACGGTTGGAGAATTACCACCTTAACCGGTTCCCTGCTTCTCGTCACTGAGTCGGGTTGCCCAGTGTGGAGCGTGGAGGCCTAGGAGGTCAGAGAACTATCCCTCATGAGAGACGATACGCAGACACGACCTCACAACAACTCAAGGGAAGGTCTGTTTGGCAGGTGACCAGCTGTGCTTCCTTCTCAGGTTGCGGTCAGGGCTCAGCCAGCCCCTGACGCCCCTCACAGGCCACACGGTGGGTCATCCCAGAGAGGCCTAGGGTCTCTGACCCACGTTCTTTGCAGCGAGGCTTCTTTGGACCAGAAGTCCCCTCTGTAAACCGGGAGGAGCACCTCACCTGGTAGTTCACGGTTATTTATTTTAAAATCTCATTTCTTATTAGAGTCCAAGCCAATTAAACAGAACTTGCAAAAGGTAGGAAAGGGAGAATGGAGGGGAATAACCGAGCTACTCCTCATCCCACCACCCAGACCCCAGCCCTGCGACCATGGAAATAGTTTCATGCCCTGCTTTTCCTTATTCTGTAGACACCTTTTACTTTCTCCGGCTTAAGTTTTTACATGTAACTTTTAATTCCTACTGATCTTTCCATATTATTGCTAGTATCGTTTACAAACCTTTCAACAATTAGATAATCCATAATTTGATAATTTAATTTCCTAATCCATATTATAATTTTGCAACTGTAAATCATTTAATGTGCTAATATTAGCAACGTAGAATGTATGATTTTATATGCTATATGAGTAATTATAATTTATTGTGACTTAGGGAAGCTATTAGGCGGTAAGCAGTGTTTTGGTGCTCTAGGGAAGCAGTGGCTTGGACATCTCTTGTGCAGAAACCGTTTCTGTGGTGAGATGTGTTCCCTTAGGATGAGGTCGCCGAAGTGTACTTACCAGGTCAGAAGGCACAAACTCGATCAGGCCTCTGCTCTCTGGGGCGCAGACTGACCTCCAGGAAGCCTGGTCTGTTTCCCCAGCACGGGCTGCAGACGGGGCTGTGTTAACGGCCAACCTTCTCTGACGCCCAGGTCCTTGGGCCACACTCCGTCCATGACCACGTCAGACCTCTCCACGCACTCCACCACCTCGCTCATCAGCAACGAGGAGCAGTTTGAAGACTATGGGGAGGGGGACGACGTGGACTGTGCCCCCAGCAGCCCCTGCCCCGAAGACGAGACCAGGACCAATGTCTACTCGGACCTGGGATCTTCAGTGTCTTCCAGGTGGCCCCGGGGTCTGGAATGGCATTTGGGGTATAAGGAGAAGTGGCCAGACCAACCCAACCTCGTCCCAGGGGGGTTCAGAGGGCAGAGTCCTAAGCTACATGGGTTCTGCTCCCAGAGTTTGGGGGTGCTGCCTCTGCACTCGGGTGGGGGTCTAGAATTCCTCCTCCCTCCTCCTATCTCAGGGAAGAAACAGAATGAACCCACCTGGGAGGCTGCAGACTCAGGGGTCTTTGTTGTCTTGCTTCCTAGTAGAACCTTGGTGTTGAAAGGTCCTAGGTGACCCACACACCTAGTCATTGCTTAGCTCTCAGTTGCCGTATCTATGAAATGGGTACCGTTCATTGGCTTCTCTGAGAGTATTGAGGGAGGGGAGATCTTTTGCTATATTTCTACTTCCTCTGCCCCTAAACGCACAGAACACAAGGGTCCCCAGTATTGCGGGATCCAGTAAAGTAAGCTCAGCAGGATGAGGTGAGGCAGCAGATCGGAGAGCAGGAGGTGATTTCTTTCTCTCCTGAATCAGTGCGGGGCAGACTCCTAGGAAAATGCGGCACACCTACAACAGTGAATTGCTGGATGTTTACTGCTCTCAGTGTTGCAAGAAAATCAACCTGCTGAATGACTTGGAAGCCCGACTGAAAAACCTGAAGGCCAACAGGTGGGGCCCCAGGACCCAGCAGAGGGATGGGAGGCCAGGGCTGGGTGGGGTGGGGTGGGGTGGGGGGACCCAGCGGGGGAAGCCGCAGGCGAGGTGGCCCCACTCTGTCTTGGCAAGTGTGAGAGCACTGTCAGAGTAGGATTGATCCTGGGGAGCTTGCATTTTTCTGCGACAGGAAAATCAGGGTGCTTCTACTCGGGACCAAGCTGATTAGTGAATTCCCTGCAGGGGGTGGGACAGAGCCCCATACTGCACTTTGGAGTCTTGCAGAGTTAGAAGTAGCCTGGAGCCCCCTCTGTTCAATGACTGTCCTTTCTCTCTCTCTCTCTCAATCTCTGAATCTCTCTCTCTAGCCCTAACCGGAAGATCTCTAGCACAGCCTTTGGACGGTAAGGCCTCCCTTGGGAGGAGGGGTTGAATGCTGTCTCCCTTAATTATGCTCCTACTGCCAGGGTGGCCCCCTGAACACACAGAGGGGAATGAAGCATCCCAGAAGTGCAGGCCAAGCGGCCAGAAGAGGTCTGCTTCTGAAAAAGAAGGGTCACACTCCTCCCACCCCTACACCTTGCCCCTTCTGGCGGTGGTGCAGTTGGTCTCGCCCCAACCTCTCGCTGTGTCAGCTTCAGGTGGGCACAGCGGTGATGCCCCGAGGGACCCGGCCCATCTCACGGCCCTTGGTGGCCCTCCCTGCACTCTGGGGCCAACAGCTGGACCAGCACCTCTTGGGTTTCCCACTCACAGAGATTGGGCAGCAGGGTGCCCCGTTGGAGCTGGTCACTTGGCTCCAGGTTACATCCTGCGCAGCTCACTTCCCGGGATTTCCAGGATCCCACTCTGGATCTCAGGATCCAGGTTCTCCGGCCGACTGGCCCAGGTCCACGCCCAGGGTTCCGGGAGCAGCCAGCAAGCACCCAGGCTGGGACAGGAGAGCTCGTTGGCGGAGACCCTGACTGCTGCCTGGCAGGGAGTGGGGAAT
The DNA here is from genome assembly GCF_011800145.1 of Mirounga leonina. NCBI lineage: Eukaryota > Metazoa > Chordata > Mammalia > Carnivora > Phocidae > Mirounga > Mirounga leonina. The sequence goes on from NW_023270503.1 coordinate 6,359,316, forward strand.
GGGGGCCTCTGGAGAGCGGTAGCTGGGTTTTGCCTCCAGCAAGCGTTCCCCGGCAAGTGTTTTCTGTTTGCAGACCACCCCCCCACCGCTGGCCGCTCATGCCCTGCCCGGTCTGGGTGGGCCTCCTTCCCTCTGCCCTCTCCCAGGGTCCCCAGAGGTACAGCAGGAGCCGGTTTGCTACAGGGGATTGAGTCTTGCGGGGAGGCCTCAGGAGGACCGTCTGCCAGCCCTGTGGAGCCGGTCTACCCTCACGGGGCAGTTACGCAGCTGGAGGGAGGTGGTTGGGGGCTCACGTGCCCACTCCGGTCACTGGCTAGTTGCTGGCTAGAAGACCGGCCTGAAAAGGGAGGTGAGGCAGCAGGGCAGAGCCGTGAGGGGTGTCTGGAGGGGTGTCACGCCCAACTGCCTCTCAGCTGGATGATCTCTGAGTTCAGGTCAGGCAACTCTTCTCCCCTGACTGGATGAGGACCGCCTCCTTGGATGGGTTTCTGGCCTCCCTCCCCAACATAGTGGGTACCCCCTCTCGGCCCATAGCCTGCTCTGGACCCCAGCCCCCGGAGGGCTGCTTCTGCAGCTCGCTCCAGCCCCCCCTCCCCCCGCCGCAGGCAGCTCATGCATAGCAGCAACTTCAGTAGCAGTGACGGCAGCACTGAGGATCTGTTCCGGGACAGCATTGACTCCTGTGACAACGACATCACGGAGAAGGTGGGGCCTGGGGGCCCGGAGAGCCTGTCCTTGCTGCAGGAGGTGGGGGTAGGCGGCCCTGGTAGCGTGGGCACATAACACCCCCGCCCTCACCACCCTTCGTGCAGTCACTTGGGGGGCTGGCCGTCCGCCCCACGGTTTCTGCTTCTCCATCCTGTGCACTCAGAGGTTTCCTCCACCCCCACTTCTGCTCCCCTCTTGCAGGTGAGCTTCCTGGAAAAAAAGGTGACTGAACTGGAGAATGACAGCCTGACCAATGGGGACCTGAAGAGCAAGCTGAAGCAGGAGAACACGCAGCTGGTGCACAGGTCGGGGCCAGGGGGCTGGCTTGGGTGGGCCCCGGCTGACTCAGGAACGGATGGCGGTCTCTGTTGTGAGGGCCCCTGAGAAAAGCTGGGGGAGGTCACCTGCACATCTTGTCCTTCCCCTCTAGAGGCTGTGATGCATCAGCCCCTTGCTACATGGGCCTACCCCTGCAGGACACCCAGAACTGATCTCTGGGGACTCGGAAATGGGTTGGAGCCTGACCTTGACTCCCAGGTCTGCAGCCCCAGGGTGGGTCTAAGGCAGGAGTTGGGATCCGCTTTCCTATTTCTCTGACCCCTCCCCCCGCCATCTGGGGACAGGCTCTGCAGAGGGAGAGACTGGTGTGAGTCAGGGGCTCGCACCTGCTGCTTGTGGAAGGGTCCAGGCATCGCTGCCCCCGCTCCCGACCATGATTGCAGCGAGGTAGGGCTTGCACAGTGTAGTGGTCCTCACGGGATGGCATGAAACTTGGTAAACTGATCCCCAGCCGGGGTCTGGTCCTCAACCTTGCAGGGCCCAAAAATGGGTTCTCTTGGACACCCCAGAAGGTCAGCCTCCCGGAGGGACTACTGCCAGTGAAATGTGCGCTAGACTGCTCTGCCAGCTAGGCTGCTGGGTCTGGCACGCTCAGGGCCACTATCAAAGGACTTACTCATTTTTGGAATCAAGGTGGCCAGTCACTGAATTGCTGGTCAGAGGGCAGTGGCCAGGAAGGAGGAGAGCAGAAAGAGAAGAGGAGGCCCGAGGGCTGCTCCATGCGGCCAGGGTGAGGCCTGCTATCCTTCCCCGTGCCTGGCCTGGGGATGCGCCTTCTCGGTGCAGCCTTGCTCCCCTCTGGACCAACCGCCAGGTGCTCCCCTGGGTGGTGAGCCTGGCCGGTCCACCTCCCCTTACATGCTGTGGTGTCCCAAAGGCATGTCAGTGAAGCTGCTGACCCCCAGGCCTGGCAAACAGGCCGCCACTTTCCACGGCAGGGCTGTTACTGAGCCAGGGTCTTGGGGCCGGGGGCTCCCGGAGTCGCAGCCAAGGTTGAGGTGGGAAGACAGCGGCCACGAGAGCCGACCCTGGACCGGAGTATGCGCCCCTCTCCTCAGGGTGCACGAGCTGGAGGAGATGGTGAAAGATCAGGAGACCATGGCCGAGCAGGCCCTGGAGGAGGAGGCACGGCGGCACCGTGAGGCCTACAGCAAGCTGGAGAGAGAGAAGAACACGGAGATCGAGCTGCTCAATACCAGGTGGGCCTCGGCCAGGGATGGCCCAGCGCGCGAGACAGGGCCTCTCCACAGAGCCCTCTGCCCTCGGATGCACCCTCCACTCCTCATCCAGGCCTGTGGGACAGGCACTATCCCCATTGTGTAGATTGGAACACGGAGCCTGAAGGAAAGTCCCCTGTTCTAACAGTTCTCCTCTTGATACCTGAGCACCTGGACATGTTTGCCAGGAAGTACATAACAGAACCTTCGTAGTAGCATTGTTCATACTAGGTACAACTGGAAACAACACACATGTGTCAACAAGAGAACAGGTGGAAAAACATGGTTTTGCCCCAGTCCTGGGCTGGGTCTGATGTCTGGGCTTGGAGCTCCCCCTGCTGTCAGATTCTCCCTGACCCTGAACGCTTGGGTGCACTGACCCTGGGCCCCAGGGGCCAAGGTAAATGAAGAGCAGGGCCCGGTTTCCTTCGGGCTTCTGAACCTCAGTGATAGCTGTTGGAAACTGAGGCAGGCAGAGAGAGGAATATTGACCTGGGAATCTGGGTTGGTCACCCTTTAGCTCCATGACTTTGGACCTACCGTGTCCTTTCCTGGGCCTCCATTTCCCCATCTGTCATCCCTCCTTCCCTGCCCCCCAGAGTGACCATGAAGGCAGGTGAGTTAGGGTGCTATGGTCCTCTCTAATGACCCAGGCCAGCGAGGCCCCCAGGAGACCACCGGGGTCCCTGGCAGAGAGGACACCTGCCCCTGTGCTCCTGGGGAGCCCCAAGGTGACAAGTGCGAAGGAGAGGGAATGTTTGGTAGGAATCAGTGGCAGAGGTGACCCTGCACTGTTCTGGTGCCACTGGTTGCCCACCTTCCCTGGCCTCGGGTCAGTTACCATGACCTGGGGACCTGGGCTGTGTCTCCTTGGGGAATCCCGTTAGCACGGCCCCCTGTGAACACTAACATAGAGGATTGGGACCGTCAGAACCAGGGCCTGTGGATGTGTCAGAGGGGGCCACTGGGCGAGCTGAGCGAAGAGCCTGGGGGGGCGATGCTGGGGGGAGAAAGACAAGCAAATATTGTCGTTGCTCTCTGTGAGTTCTAACAGGAAAGTCTGGCCACAGCCGGCCACAGGACAACTTTCTCTCTGTTGAGCAGAAAAACATCCCTCCTAAGGACGCGTGCAAAAAGAATCCTATGTTCTTACTCACAAATGAATGTTTCCTTTTATCAAAAACATAAGGATGGGGCGCCTGGGTGGCTCAGTCGTTAGGCGTGTGCCTTCGGCTCAGGTCATGATCCCGGGGTCCTGGGATAGAGTCCCTGCTCACTGGGAAGCCTGCTTCTCCATCTCCCACTCTCCCTGCTTGTGTTCCCTCTCTCGCTGTCTCTCTCTCTGTTAAAAAAATCAATAAAATCTTTAAAAAAACAACAACAACAACATAAGGATGGTCATTCAGTGTCTTTACCTTTTCGCCTTGGATGACAGGAAGCTTAAAGCTGTATTATCATCTGGAATAACTATTCATACTCTCTTGTTCTCTTGCTCTACCTCTGTTGCTTTCTGGTACCTTCCCTCTTGCAGGCAGCAGAGGATCGCTGCAAGTTGTCGATCTATTGTAAGATCATCTCCGTTGCTGACATTTTTGTCTTTCTCCTTTCCCCAGGGTACAGCAACTAGAAGAGGAAAATGCAGAGCTCAGAACAACAGTGACCCGGCTCAAGGCACAGACGGAGAAGCTGGACGAGGTGAGCGGCAGGTCTGGGCGTCTGTCAGACTCGGATCTTGAGCTCAATCCCCAGAGAGGCAATGTGGGCCACAAAGGCCTTCAGTTGCTAGTTTCTGGAATTCTAATAGAATTGCTCTAACAACAACAATAGGCAATAAAATATGAATAGTAATTTGTCTTTCTGTATTTCTGATTTTCCGAGGTTTTGTTTTGTTTTGTTTTGTTTTTTTGCAGTGAATATATTTTCTTATATAATGGGGGGAAAACAATAATAAAAAAGAGAGAAGGAGGTTAACTTCTGCTTGGCTGCACCTGATTCAGGTTTCATCCGGCACCAGGGAAGGACGTCAGAGGCCTGACATTTTTTAGCCGTGTTTCTAGAATCCTAAGGGACCAGGCTGTTTCTTTAAGCCCTGACTCCCAGGGCCCTGTCCGAGTCCCCGGGGCATAGCGAGCCTCTCTGGGAACGCTCCTCCCTGACCGGGTCCCCCCCACTGCCCGCTTCAGGAGCGGCAGCGCATGTCCGACCGGCTGGAGGACACGAGCCTGCGGCTCAAGGATGAGACAGACCTGTACAAGCGCATGATGGACAAGCTGCGGCAGAACCGCCTAGAGTTCCAAAGGGAACGGGAGGCGACGCAGGAGGTGGGTCTCGTGCGGGGGGAAGCGGGGGAAGGGGGTGGGCACCAGGGCTTGCTCCCGCAGCCCCGCTCCCACCACCAACCCACCTCTGCCCACGCAGCTCATCGAGGACTTGCGGAAGGAGCTGGAGCACCTGCAGATGTACAAGCTGGACTGCGAGCGGCCAGGCAGGGGTCGCAGCTTGTCCTCTAGCCTGGGCGAGTTCAGTGCCAGGGCCCGCGAGGTGGAGCTGGAGCATGAGGTCAAGCGGCTCAAGCAGGTGGGCCCTTGCAGCCTCCCTCCCCACCGGATGGGTCTCCTCGGAGGGGCCAAGAGCTGTAACAGCGCCTTCCCTGACTGGCGGGGCTGCTCGGCCCCACCTCACTGCTCGGGGAGGCGGCTTCCCTCTAGGCTGCATCTGATGCAAACCCCAGGGGCTTTCCTTGGAGTCCCTACAAGGAAATAGACACCACTCTGCTGTCCTTGATGATGGGATGGAGAATGAGACTCTACCCAGTTGCAGACTGGTGCCTTGCTGTGTTGGGTTCTCCCAGAAGCAGACCCTGAGCCCAGGGTTCCATTTTAAATGGTTCCCAGGAACAATCCCATGGTCGAAGACCAGTTGGGGGAGGTTGGATCAGGAGGGGCAGAGACCAAGCGAGGGAGTGCTGGTGAGTGAAGCCCCCACTCAGCCTAGCCTGACCCTGGGGGCGGGGGAAACTGCTCTATAAATTACACTCCTGAGTCAGCTTCACCAGCATCCCCCAGCAATCCTAAAACCCCAGCCCTTCCGCATTCATGATGGGACGTCCAAAGTCCCAGGTGTGAGCAGTTAGTTAGGAGACTTGAGGCAAACACTAGCACATGGTGCTGGTCCATGAGGTCTGGGCAGGGCACCGTGGGGCCCCCTGTACTCGGAAGCAAAGATGCCCCTGGAAAGAGTTGTCCTGGAGCAGGATTCCTGAACCTAGCTGCAGGAGGAGCCTAGATCCAGCCTGCCAGCCCAGAGACCCCAGAGCATCACTCTTCATGGAGGGCCGGTGTTGGAAAAGGAGCCACCCAGTGGGCCGTGTCCCCATGTGGGGCCTCAGGAGCTCCTCTTCTGGCTCACCCACCCCCAGGAGCCCTGCCCCTATCTAGAAACTTAGTTCCCCTGAGCAGGCCTGTAACTCCTCCTCAGGACCCCATGACCTCCCAACATCCAGACCTCCCCCCTAAGCCTGGCAGAGGCCACATCATCTATGGGCATCTTGAGCTGGCCATGACACACACGAGAGGAGGGTACTGGTGGGAGTCAGGAGACCGTGAATGCCAAGAAATGGGTTCTGGTGGGTTCTGAACATTTCTGGGAGCTGATGTTGCCCTTGTCCTACTCCACAGGAGAATCATAAGCTGCGGGATCAGAATGATGACTTGAATGGACAGATCTTGAGCCTCAGCCTCTATGAAGCAAAGAACCTCTTTGCTACCCAGACCAAAGCCCAGTCTCTGGCTGCAGAAATAGACACAGCCTCTCGCGATGAGGTAACATGCCCATTCGTTCTCACTTTGGAGCCTCGGCCCTTCCTCTGTCCTGTCCCATTCCCATGTGCTGTGACGAGAAGCCCAGGCCACCCCGAGCAGGAAAAGCAGACCAGAGCCGTGAGGGATTCTGGCTATAGGTGGAGTTACGTCAGTTCTGATTCCTCCATGCACTGGGAGAAGCATGGGTTTGGGAAAAGACAGAAACATGCCAGTTGATCAACATGCTTCCATCAACAGGTAGCACAGGAGAGGCTAGAACTCCTCTCCCTCAAGCCAAGAGGGGGAGGACCCTAGCCTTTCTTGAGCACCTGCTTGTAGTATATCTTCTGACAATTGGAAGGCTTTCTGGACGCTTCCATGTTACAGATTGGGAAACTAGGACACAAGATCACCCAACTTGTGGGGAGCGAAGGACCCAGGTCTCCAGAACCAAAGTCCATTCTTTCTGCCCCACCAGGGTGTGGTTATAAAAAATCAGGCCTCCAAAATGTCCTGGTTATATATTAACGTCAATCATTAAGAAGTCCCTGAATCCCTTATCCTGTGCTTGGGACACAGAGCTAAGAGCTGACCCCTCGTCTCAAGGGGCTCCAGCCTGGTGGCAGAGCCAGCATTTCCTCCTAAAGGACATGTCAGGAATGGACCCGCACGGGGTGGGGGGGGGTTTGGGGGCAGAGCTGGGGTGGCGAGGGGGCCATTTCAGGTAGAGGAAACGGCTAGAAACCTCAGGAGTCTTAGGGCCCGAGGACTTTGGATGTCATTCTTGATCATAAATGTCTTTGGCCAGTGTTCTCAGCCTATACCAAGTAATTGCTCCTACTTGGGTCCCTCCACAGACCAGCTGAATCCGAATCCCTGGGGGGCGGGGCCTGGGCACGTGCATGGCTCTCACTCCTTAGGTGTGAGAAGGGGCCCTCCCAGAGCTGCTGTAGCTTGCTTCTGGCATCCGAATGCCGAGGTTAGTCCTGCCTTGCCTGGGGGTCTCCTGAGGCAAGGTCTGCCTTGCCCGGGGTCTCCTGAGCCCCTAGCTCGTTGGGCACCGGCTCACCGCAAGCTGGGAATCTGGGCTCCCTCTGCACCAGAGCCCGGGCCCGGCCTCTGACCCATGTCTCCCATTCCCTCCAGCTCATGGAAGCCCTGAAGGAGCAGGAGGAGATCAACTTCCGGCTGAGGCAGTACATGGACAAGATAATCCTTGCCATCCTGGACCACAACCCCTCCATCCTTGAGATCAAACACTGAGACAAAGGATGGCTGCAGAGCGGCCTTGGGGACCCTCAGACCCCGGGCCCTGGGACCAAGGGGCAGACCCCGCTTGAGGATGCGGCCCAAGCCGGGCCTCACACACACACACACACACACGCGCGCGCACACACACACACGCACACACACACTGTAAATGTATCTCTGGCCACCATGTCGTGTGTACTGGTGTGTATGTGGAGGAATCCATGCACGCAGCAAGGCGTGAGTGTGGGGCAGTGGCCCTGGGTGACATCTGTACCGTCCCTGTGCACGCACTCCGTGGCCCCTTTGCAAGGGCAGATGGTCCTGGAGGTGGGAGGGGCAAGGTCTGCGATCAGGAGTTACTGTAATAACAAGAACTGGAAGGTGGTGTTTCAGACACCAGACAAAAATGATTCTACCTCTGGGGAGAAGGATTAAAACACGCTCTAGTGAGACAGGCTCTTTCACCCCACCCCTGTTCCCTCTGGGAGTGGGAGCCAATTTCTGATCTTTTCCAGGAGTTCAAATGCCCAACAGCTGCATCCTCCCCAACCTCTGTGGCCACCTTTGAAGCCTAGGTGCTCAGGCTCTGAAAAGATGAAGGGGCCCTCCCAGAGCCCCTCCCCGGCTGGCAGCCCCCCGCTATCCTTGGGCACTGTGTGTCCAAAGGACTCAGGCTTGCAGAGGAGCTAATGTGGGGCGACCTTCATTCTAAGAGTTCTTGGTATTTTAGAGTTCTCTGTACACTTCCCCATCCTTGCTTACCTACCTCTTTCTGTTTTATTTTTAAGACCATGAAAAATAAGCAGCATTTAACTTGGGGGTACAATGAAGAGATTCAAAAGAAGGAGACGGGGGGAGCTGGGGGCCAGGGGTGTCTAAAGTACGTGTTGGCATTGGGCATCCAAAGACCTGCTTTTCAGGGAGGAGCATGCTCACACCCCTGTTCGTTTCCTTCCCTCTGGCTGCATTTTACCAGAAGAGAAGAAAAACACGGAGGGACTGTTTCCATGGCATCGGCGGGCAAGGAGTGGGCCTTGCTGCCCAGCTCCCAGTCTCCACACGGCCTGGGGATTCTGAGCTCTGGGCTTAGCTCAGCTGGGTGTCGAGGGCCCCGGGTTCCAACTGTTAGAAACACTCTTGCATTCTGCTCTCAGCCAGGCACGGTGTGCCGGTGAGAGACACAGTTGGGGACGTTGTAGGGAAACCTTAGTTTTCCATCCTCAGTGGCACGTGGTGGAAATGCACACTCTGGACTTTTAATGTGATCTTTTGTTCTAGGCAGCTGGGAGTAGATAGGGTACTTTGAGCCTTCCAGTTTATCTCAGTGGTACATGGCTTGTGATTCGTTTCCTTAATCCAAGTATATTTGAACATGTACGGTCTTAATCTTTTCCCCTGCAGTTTCTTCTTGTCTTCAATTCTGGTGTAAAAAGGAAAGTTTGGGCATGTTGGGGAGGGGCTGGAGGGGTGTTTGCTGGGAAGAGAGGGCTGTAGAGGGTGAAGAGGGGCTTGGGGGCTTGGGGATGCACGTTCCCTGTTCACAAGGGCAGGGCTGTGACCAGGACTGGTCTTCACTCCATGCCAGTCACCTTCTGCTGCTGTTGGATCGTGTGATTTCTCTTTAAGTTCATGTGTGAGATTTGTTTCATGCCGCAGATAATGGGGCTGCGTTGGTCCGATCCAGGACTTTGGGGTCGGCCACCCCAGGAAGACTAGGGCAAGGGGTCCGTCTTCTGAGAGTCTCTCCAGCCCCTAGGATGCTGGTGTCCTCGGGCTCCTCCGGGGGTCTGAGAAGCGGCAGCGGCAGTAGAAAGAAGGCAGGAGGAGTGGGTCTCTTGAGCATTTGCTAAAAGGCGGCAGTGGCCCCGAATTGAGGGAAAGAAAATGCATCATGACTTGGCTTTGGTCTGGATTTTACGTTGGAAGGAGTCCTTCGGAGGCCAGCCAGATCAAGGTCCTGGTCCGTGGGGGACTCGCCCTAGGAGTGAGCATTTTGTGTGTAAAACTTTCTGTGCTCTTTAGCTGCATTGATACGGAATTCCAGAGAAGGCCCCAGAGGCCTGGGTTACACAGTCACTATGTGGAAGGGAATTTCTGCTTTGTTGAAAAGGGGTGGACAGCGGTGGACTTGCAATGTTTCTGCCCCCTTCCTGAAGGGGGCGCAACAGGAGCGGCCTCGTCTGAAAGGCCCCCAGGGATCTGGTGCTGTGCATGGAGGTCTCTGGAAGAGGGCTGACTTTAAAACGAGACTAAACTCCATGTCACCCAGGCCTCAGGTTCAATCCAACCTTCTTCAGCCAAAATCGTCTTAAAAAAACCTAGGCTGTCATTCTAGTTGGCTTTTCAAGATCATGTCGTGTTTTTAACTGCTCTTCCATGTGTGAAAGCTAGCCTTCGGGAGGCACATGCGGCCAGGGTCCCAGCCCCGTGGACCCCAGCGAGGGTTCCAGAGCGGTACTGACTCTGGGAGCAAGTGGGGCAGACCCCGCCCCCTTCCTGGGCTTCCCCCTCCTTTGTGTGTTGTCTGATTGAGAGTTCCCCTCTTCTCTCTGGGTGCTGGACCTGCTTAGGTAGTACACATGAGGACCAGCGCGGTGTGCCTTTCAGGCAAACAAAACACAACTAGTGGAAGTTATGTTCCAGGCAATACTTGGGACACATCTCAAACGGAGAGATTTTAAAAATTCTGATACCTGGGCCGAATCCCCAGAGGATCCGATTTCGTTGCCGTGGGGTGTGGCCCAGCTACTGGAATGTTTAAAGAACTCCCCCAGGTGATTGTAACTTAACTGGGTGCCCAGGTGCGTTTTGTTTTTTGTTTGTTATTGCTAAACCTGGCAACTCCACCTAGTAGGGATTAGTAGTAACTCTTCCAAAGTTGAGCAGTGTTTCGGGGGCACTCGGAGGGGGTCCTACAACAGACCCACATTTTACACGGCACTTGGCTATCCTTACATTCAACGGGAAGCCAACAAAATTTGCAGAATCAGTGAGTGAGCTTTATAAAGTTCTAGTAAAAAAAAAAAATGTATATTTTAAACTTTGAATTGGCCAAGTTAGACAAATTATTTTAAGTTTGTACATTCTTTGAGAATTGTCAGAGGGAAATGCCTTTATTTTGACTTTATTTCTCACTTATTACAAACACAGAGCTCGAGAACCTCCCAAGGCACTTGGACCCGAAACAGTGGTTTTCGACTTGGGCTGTGCATCGGAATAACCCCGGGGAGATTTTCGAAATTCTGCTGACTGAGCTGAACCACACCGCTGCCCCACCCCAAGATTCCAGTGTAATTGGTGTGGGTGTGGCCCAGGCATCCAGATGTTTAAAGAGTTCCCCAGGCCATGCTGATGTGTGGCCCAAGGTTGAGACTAGAAGGTTCCTAGTCAGGGATGGAGAAAACGGGTGGAAATGGCTGTCGGGTTTGTTAATCCAGGTGCTACCTTAACAGTGGGGGTGTCGGTGGCTTTGATGGATGGTGAGAAGTGAGCAGATCCCTCACCCCAGGGATGGGAGGCCAGATGCCTTCAGGAACTGGTGTACCAAGCTGTTCTCTCCAGCCTGGGGGTTAGCAAACCTGAGTGGGCAAGTCTCCGCCTGGTGCCCATGGGGTCACGCACAGGCCCATTCTGGAGTCACGGGTCCGGAAGGGGCTGTCCCCCCTGAAGCAGCCCCAGAAATAGTCTTCGACTCACACAGCTGAGCAGGAGGGGACACTGGCCTCTGATCCGTTTTCAGGCTGGGTGGAGGAGTGTCACCCCAGCTCTTCCACTGTTAGTAGTCAAACCAGCATCCCAGCCCATGTTCTGGAGGCTCCGGGCTCTCATCTGCTGGCAAGTCTGGTTCCTGAGCCCGTCAGGTATAGTGGTCAGGAGGGCACCGTGAAGGCGCTTTGGTTCCAAGGAGGGACTTCGTAACCGGCAGAAACCTGCAGGGGCCAGTGAGGCCTGGTGGCTCACGGAAGAATTAAGCCCACTTTTTGTGCTCTGTGGCTATGTGTGTTTAATGCATTAGCAAATTTAAATCTAAAAGCAGGGAAGTTTGGGGATGGTCACCATGCCAAGGAAATGACCATTTGCCTGGCAGATCCATAGCAACTCTATGAAAGCGCTAAGGAGGATTTTAGGTTGAAGACTTCAGTGCTGGCCCCCTCCCCGGTCATGCCTCCTTCGGGACTTGGGCAGCCCCTCTACGGCGATGCTTCAGGCTAGTCCCCCCCTGCCTGTTGAGGGGCCACATATCCCCAGGTGACTTCAAGCAAGTTCCTTCCCTTGACTCACTGACCTTAGGGACCTTCTGGGCCTGCCCAGCCGTGTGGCAGAACAGCTCTAAGGCCCTTCTGCCACATTCTCTGCTGCCTACCTGAGAAAATGGGGTGCCTTCTGGAAAGGTTTCTAAAAGCATAGACTCCGGTGAAGTGTGATGCTTACATCACTCCGATCTTGTAGGCTCCTTCTCGCTTCCTGAGACTGTAGGGGGAGGGCTGTCTGCCCCGAGCCACCAGCAGGAGGGTGACTGAAAATGGCATGCCAGGGCTGCCCACGCAGGACATGAGTGCTGCTGCCGGGGCGGGGGGGGGGGGGCTGCGCCTCCTGCTGGGTCCCTCTGCTTTGCTGTGCTGCACAGGCTGTGTTTTGTCTGCATGGTTTGGGGTCGTCGTCCTTGTGCCTTTTTTCTTCCCTGTCGCTGCTGTACAGGACTTTCCATGTCCCCACCGCCCCTTTTCTACATCCTCTTGTTCCCCTGGTCCTTCCCGAGCCCTGTAAATGTGTACATAGCGTCCCACTTGGTGTCCGCGTGCCCCCACCACAGCCGGTGTGCTCCCAGGCCAGGTCTCCCCGCACGCCGACCCACGTGGAGAGGCTCCGCTCTGTTCGCTCGGCCTGGCAGATTTGGTAACTTTGTACAGAACTCTTTTTACCGTGGTCTTCAGCTTGGAGGGCTCGGACCCTCTTAGCCCCTCCGTGCAGCCTGCAGCTGGTTTAGAAGCCTTGCACACCAGAAAAGGGTAACTGTAAAGCACCTTCTCCCACAAACCTCTTCCCCTGCATTGGTGTCAATATTTGTAGAAAGCTGGGCGCCCCTTCCTCACGGCGGGCCCTGGCCTGGGCAGGGACGTCATGGGTCTGCAGCAGCTCCCCTGGTCCCAGGGGAAGCTCCAGCAGTGGGGGACTCCCAGTGCTTGGCATTGGGCTGCCTTCAGGACCACTGCCGTCTGGTGTCTCTAACAGCCTTGGACTCCAAGTGGCCAGAAAGAGGAGGCTTCTGGCGGCTGCCCCGGCCCGTCATTAACATAACAACTGCCGAGCTCTTCCTCCTTTGCCCAAGGTGCTCAGACCCGAGTGCCATTAATTCCCCAGCTGCGGGCTAGACTGGCCTTGTTGAGGACTCACGCGCGGCCTGCCGGCTCCCTTCATCCCAGCCCTTACCGCTTTCTTGGCTGGGACCCCAGGGGCCCAGATTGGATAAGCTGCACGTATGGCCTCATGCCCTAGGGTTTGTTAGATGGCTTTGACTCTGGGATTCTCCTTGAGTCCCACCCCAGGAGCCTCCAACTGGAAGCAGGCTTAGCTTCAGGGCTGGGCTGAGACCTCCACCCCCAGGCTCCGGGGGAAGGGGAGGGGGGAGGCCCAAGGCTATGTCCCAGGGCCTTGAGCTCTCCGCCCCCTACCTGCTTCTAGCCAAAAAGGAGCAGGCTCTCAGAGGCAGGCTCCTTCAGGAACTCTAATGTACAGACCAAGGTGTAAATAAATAGTTTGCTTTTCTTGCCTGACTTGATGGTGAGTTTCTGTGGTTGGGGGAGGGAGGGTGGAAGAGGGAGACCTGGTTCCAGGGCTCCTGGGGACAGACCGTCTTCTTCAGGAATAGAGGCCCCACCCAGCATACCAGGGTGGCTGGTGCTGTCCTCCAGGTGCAGGGCAGAGCAGGGGGTCACCCCACAGACCCTCGTTTTGGCCCGCTGTCCCTAGGAGAGGAGATGTGGATCCCAAAAGCCCCTGTAACACCACCATGTCCATCCCCAGGGCTATGATGTTCAAAAACCTTGTCTTTGCCGCAACCAAGTCCCCTTTCCCAGCAAGGACCTCCCGGGGGTCTTCAGGTTGCCCTGGTCACTCTAATGGGGCTCCAGGGACATCTTCCTCCATGTCCACCACTGTGACTCCCCTGGGTCACGGGCTCAAGTCCTCCCCTCAAATTTGGTTTCAGACCAACCTGACAGCACGAGTCCTGCTAAGCCCAGGAGCATCGACGTAGCTCCAGGTTGAGTGGCCCAAATGCCCAGCTTTCTGCCCTCTGCCCCTTCCTCTTACTATGGGATTCCAGGTGTGGGGAAGGGATTCACAGGTGGCCCCGGCCCAGCACCTGGAGAGGAGTCTGCTCTCCCTGTTGGCCCAGACCCTCAGGACAAGCAGGACCAGGTCCCTCCACGTCCCCACACAGGCCCTTGTGTGGTGGGTCTGCCTGGGCGGCAGGCAGCTCCCTACTCGGTGAATTTACGTGGCCTCCTGAGCTCATGGGCAAGTCCCTTCCCCAAACTGGGAGTTTGTTGTCCTGGATCTCTGTTCCCTCCATCTTCCTAATGTGCCCTTTTCCTTCCCGACTTGAGTTGCCAGATCCTGTGAATAAAAATACAGGATTCCCAATTAAGTGTGAATTTCAGATAATTTTTCAGCTTAAATATGTTCCATCCAATACTTAAAAATTATTCATTGCATATCTGAAATTCACATTTAACTGGGCATCTTGCCTTTTATCTGGCGACCCTATTCTCAACCCTTTCCAGGACCTTTCTGCTGCCAAGCAGGTGTCTCCAATTCCTGAGCTCCTGCCTTGCGACCCAGTTTCGGAATTAGACTCCTTAGTTTGCCACTACTTTTTTTTTGAGACTGGTTCTGCCTTCCCCACCCTACCTAGCCATCCAGAAGCAACCACTGGCCTTTCCAGAAGCTGTTAGCCCCCTTGAGCATCTGCCTTCACACAGCCACCTTCCCTCTGTGTATCTCTGTCCAAATTTCACAGTTGCTATAAGGACACCAGACATTGGATTAGGCTCCACCCTGACCCAGGATGACCTCATTCATCTTGACTTGCTTGTATCTGTAAACACCCTATTTCCTAATAAGGCTACATTCACAGGTACCAGGGCTTAGGACATCCACATCTTTTTAGGGGGATGCAATTCAACTCTATTTGCTATTCTGGAGAAAGGTGAAAGCAAGCACTGCTGGGTATACAGGTCGTGCCCTCCACACAGGTACATTCCTTGCTAGGCTGTCCTGGAGAACCGTTCCTGAGTATTTCAGACATCATCCCTGCGCCCCCTAGAGGTCACACAGTTCCTGCAAAGGGCTCGCTGTCAGATCCCAAACTCACTAGGTCCTCACATTTAGAGCCTTTTAAAAATTTTTTTCTTTTTAAGATTTTATTTATTCATTTGAGAGAGAGAGCACGAGCAAGGAGGAGGGGCAGAGGCAGAGGGAGAAGCAGACTCTCCGCTAAGCAGGGAGCCCGACATGGGGCTCAATCCCAGGACCTGGAGATTAGGACCTGAGCCGGAGGCAGATGCCCAACCAGCTGAGCCTCCAAGGTACCCCCATTTAGAGCCTTTTAGAGTGGTCTGGGCCCAGGCCAAAGTCTCCTGAAGAGGTAAAAAATATCTGGGTCTGAAATCACTCAACCAACCAATTTATGTACAGAAAAGACAGCAGAGGCTTATGTCCTCCTGGGGAAAGGGGAGCCACAGCTGACCCCCAGGTGATGAGCTGCACTTGGGAAAGTCCGGGGGGGGGGGCGCTGCAAGAGTGGGGGCAAGGGAATTGAGGTCAGTTGGGGATCAGGGACAGCTTCCCCGAGGAAGGGGTATTGCAGAGGACTCCTGGGGGACTGTAGGACCCAGGAACCACATGTGGGAGAGGCGGGTAGAAAGCACACCCTTTCAGCTGGGAGGTGGGGCTGGTGAGGCAGTGCAGAGCCTGGCCAGAAACAATTGTTTCATCAGCACCTAATAGATACACGCTGTAGGGCTAGGTGTGGAGCTTTGACCCTGAGCGAAAGAGCTCTGCTCCTCACCCTCAGGGCACAGAGTGCCTCCAGCACGTGAGAATGGGAGGTTCTCGATCCTGGCTGCATATTTGAATAATCTGGGGGTAGTTGAAAACCCCACGGATATAGGCCCCAGCCCAGCGAGTTGGATTCAGGTGGTAAGGGGTGCGCTGGACACTAGGGTTTTTCCAAAGTCCCCCGGTTGATTCTAGCGTGTAGGCAGGTGTGAGGGTCACCGGTATGTAATCCCCCCACAGATCATTTGAGGAGTCAACTGAGGCCTGGAGGAGGAGGAGAAGGCCAGGTGAGGGAGACTGGGGAGGACATGGGGAGGGAACAAAAGGTGAAGAGGCTTAGCGGGGGGAGAGAGAGCAGAAGGATCTTAAGCCAGGGAGTGGCCTGCTCAGAGCCCAGTCTCAGAGGGTGGCGGCGGCGGGACTAGGCAGCAGACTGAGAGACGAAGAGAGAGATGAAGGCAGCCTGGACTCAGGTAAGACCTGGGTTATCTGTTTGCTGAGTGGGATGAGGAGTTGGAATTGCCAGATGTCAGTGGTCATCTGGGTAAGGGAGCCAGGCTTCTCACAGCTTTGCCGGGAGGGTCTACTCCAGCCAACCCGTCTCCAGAAAATGACTAAGCTACGCGCAAAGGTAGGCAAAGCCACTCCTGCAGCCCCTCACTTTCACGCCCGCCCGGGGCCCTCCGGGGCGACAGGTGCGGCGCCAGCCCCCGCTGGCGGCCCAGAGACCTGTGGCCAGCAGGGGGCGCTCGCTGCAGGATGAGGCCGGTTCTCGTTGGCTCAGGCCAGCCCGCCAGCGGTGGCGCGGCCCTCCGATTTCCCAGCCCTGGGGAAGCGGGAGTTGGCATCATCCCTCCCCTGTCACTGTGCCTGATGCAGTGCGTGGCCCGCACGAGGCAATGGCGAGGTAGTTCTTGTTGGCTTCCGTGCTCTTAGGGCTTACCGCGTGCCAGGCAATGTGCCAAGTGATTGGTGCGCACTGGGTCCTGTGATCCTCACAACCACCACTAGGTGGGTGGTAGTGTTATCCCCATTTTACAGATGAGGAAACTGAGCCACCACAGGTGACCTAACCCGCCGCAAGTCACCCGGGGTTCACACCCAGGCAGCTGGTAAGGGGAAGAGTCATCCCAAAGTGGGACTCCACTGACTAGCCCGGGGAGTGAGTTGCTCAGAGCAGGGAGGCGTCGCTTCCAGGATGGAAAGGCTTCAGGGAGAAAGGAGGACACTTGCCGAGCCCTGGAGCGGGGGCCAGCTCTCCGTGAGCAGAGGGGCTGTGAAGAGCGCTGTGGGAGCTTGGGTACAGAAGGATGGTCGTTTCACTGCGGCTCAGCTGGGCTAGCCAGGCCCTGCCTTACAAGTGGGCTGAGGGTCACGATGCTGCAAGCCCCCTAGGGCAAGGTTATGGCCTCTAGGGCCGGAAAGTCCAGAGCCGGCTTCAAACCAGTCCTTCCAGGAACTAACCCAATGGCTGGACTTGGGCTGCAGGAATTTCCCCTCACTCCCCCACCATCCCTGGTGTGGCCCTGGCTTTCACTCCAAGCTCTTGCTATTGGGTTCTGATTTGGGGTCCATGACATTGATGTGATCTCTGGGTTAAAAAAAAAAAAAAAAAAAAATGCTAGAGCTCCTAAAAGGCCCAAACCCAGAGGGCGAAGGTGCTGGAGCCTGAGCTCACTTTCTCCAGCCTGTTTGATGGCACTAAGCCCAGGGGAGCCTGTGAGATCCTCCTCCCCTGCATTCTAGCCCCACTGGCCCCTCTGCCCCCACTCAGCCTTCCCAGCTTATCCAGTCCAGCAGGCTACCCCCGGACCAAGAGCTGGCATCTGCTGGTCCCTGACAGTGTCTGGGCCAGGCCTCAGTACTCTGGCCCGCAGTTGTGGGTGGGAGTGTGTTTGGGGGGGTGGGGTGAGGGGAGAGGAATGTTTTGAATGTCAATTCTGGAGGCATTCAGGGCCAGAAGGAGAGGGGAGAGCATCTAGTCCAAACTGTTTTGAGGTTGGGGTGGAGACAAAGGACATCCACCTCCTAGATCTCTGCGTCCTCTGCGGGATCCAGCCCCAGGGCTGAGCACCAATCAGTGTTTATACTCAAAGTCAAAGTCGGGAATGATAGGGGTGGTAAAGGCTCCAAAGATAGCCACCATTGATTTACTCCCTCCCTGCGTTGCATGCAGGCCTCTCCCCTGTTGAAAGGTGGAGTCGATTATCCCCTCCTCCCAAATTTGGGCTGGCCCTGTGACTACTGTGATCAATAGGGTGTAAACATGCATCATTTGTGGCAGAAGTGATCACCTGGGACTTCTCAGCTCTAGCCCTACGAGGCCACAAGGAAACATGTCTCCTTCCTCTCGAGCTGCACCCTCTTGGAGGCCATGCTATGAGGAAGCCCAAGCAGCCCCACGCTAAATGGAGGTCCCAACCCAGTAGTTCCAGCTAAGTGTCGGTCATGGGAGGGAGGCCACGGTGGGCCTACCAGCCATCCCAACACCTGAGCCAACAATAGATGAAGCACAACTACCTGGCCAACCCCCAGAACCTGAAAAGGGTCTTGTTTTCAGCCTCTATGTGTTGAGGTAGTTGGTCACAAGCAGTGATGCACGAAACAGCGGGTCCTCGGGAGTTGGCTCTATCAAGCCCACTCTCACAAGATCCATCCTCCCCAAAAGGAATCCACCTAAGCATCTTGGGGAATGACTGGGTCTGTCAGTCCTCTGATCTCCTCCAGGCGGATCTCTAACTGTGCAGGAGCCCCATGGAGAAGCCGGAGTGTCCATGAGAGCAGGCTCACCTTTAAGGAAAGGACGAGTCCCTAGGGCTGGAGCTGCCTAGTGGTGGGGCTCACTAAGGCTCCTGCCTTGTTTGGGGGCTTCTGAGGTAGCCTGATTTTTTTTTCAGCCTGTGACCCACCTGTGACCCCTCCTGGCTCCTTTAAAGTCCACAGCTGCCTTGAACCATCTTGTTAAGAGTGAATGTTCCACAAGCAAGTGGAGGAGTCAGGGAAAGGGAATTGAACTAACCACCGAGAAGGAGAAGAGAGAGGAAAAGACCAAACCACACTAACCCTAAGTTAACTAACTAACTAACTAACTTAACTAAGTTAAGAGTAGCCTTAACTTAAATGTCTACAGGTGTGGCCTTCTACTCAAAAGGTTTCAAGTCACGTTGATTTTTTTTTTTCCCTCCTATTAACGGCAGCCTTAAATTTAGAGCAAATGCTGGCAAAGGGACCAGGAAACCTGACCAAGGGGAAGAGTGTCAGGTTGCTATGAGGGAAAGAAGGTCAAGTGGTGTCTCACCCCCCCTGCTAACTTTAGCAGTGAATAATGGAGAAGGTGTTCAAATTTTAATTAACGCGGGGCTGTGGCTAAGAGCTAACCAATTCTCCCATTTTGTAGCTAAGGAAACTGAGGTTAACTGATGACTGAGGGGACACTGGGCACGGCCCCTCCCACATTCATCCAGCATCTTGCAAGTTTTAACTCCTCCATGCAAATAACCACCAGCCCACAAACCTAGAAGCCACAACCCTAGTTGTCTGTAACCTGCTGTATCAATGAGCTCTTATTGCTAGGTAACAACCCACCCTCAAAACGTGGAGTCTTGCAACAGGAGCCATTCGTTATTTTCACCATTTTGTGGGTCGGGTGGCAGTTCCTCTGCTGGGTGTGCCTGGACTCACCCACGTGTCACCCACAGAGCTGCATTCAGCTAAAGGGTCAGCTGGGCTGGAAGGTTCAAGATGGCCACACTGATGTTGTAGCAGGTGGTGCTGGCTTTCAGCTGGGAGACCCGTCATGGCCTCTCATCCCCCATCAGCTAGACTGCCTTCCTTACACGGTGGGCTCGGGACAGGGCTCTAAGATATCACAGGAAGAAGCTGCAAGGTCTCCTGAGACCCAAGCTTGGGTATTTACTCAACATCACTTTTGCCACATTCTACTACTAATCAAGAGAAGCCAGATGGCCCGTCCATGTCCAAAGGGGGTGGGGGGTAGACTCTGCCTCTGGAAAGGGAAAGCAGCAAAGAATGGGGGACTTCATTTAATCTACCATGCCTGTCTCTTTAACAACCCTCCCTCCCACCTCCAGAATGTCCTATCCTTCTTCCCTGTTGATTTTTCTCCCTAGTACTTATCACCATCTGATACAGTATATGGTTTGCTTATTTAAGAATGGAAGCTTCATGAGGGCAGGGGGCTGTGCTTAGTTCCTGCTATAGCTCCAGCACTGAGAACAGGGTCTAGCACATAGTTGGTGCTCAGTGAGGATTTGTTAAAGGAATGAATGATGGGATGCTCTCACTATGGTGCTACATGGAGGTGGGGATGGCCTGATCTTTGCAGCTTAGGAGCTCTGTGCTCTGGAACCAGCTCTCAACCTTTTGGTTGAGTTTCACAGCATCATTGCCAATGCAAAAGCTCAATATTAAAAATGGTACATATGTTTAGAAAACAGAAGTTAGACCATGTCCTTACAGCTGCTCGCTCTTGGAAGGAGACAAAACCAGGCTCCTAGGCCTGCCAGCTAAGGAGTGGACCTGGACAGACCCACAGTGACCCCACCAAGGAGCAACCCCAGTGCACCCAGGGTTGGCTGTGACTCAGAGTAGGGGGTCAGAGAGCAAAGAATATAACTTATCTATTTTTTTTCTTAGTTTTTTTTTTTTTTTTTTTAGGTGCTTTTATAAGAAAGACTTTACTTTTTAGAGCAGTTTTAGGTCCACGGCAAAAGTGAGTGAGAATTCCCATATTACCCCCACCCCCATGCAGAGCTTCCCTCACGATCAACATCCTGCACCAGACTGGTACAGATTACAGCCGATGAAATGATCCACTTCTAAGGATGTGGGAAATGCTCATCCTACAATGGTAAGTGCGAAAAATCAGGACACCATGAAATATACAAATGTGAAAATAGGAATCTGACTCTTCTGTGTTCTATATACTCAATTTCATCAAATTCACCAATTAAAAAGCTATTTTATGTGCCATTAAAAGGAAAAAGTACTACCAATTAATTATAAGACTCCATCAACTAATCAGTTGTCATCCTAATTTGTAATTTGTTAAAATGTGAGAAAAAAACCTGTACCTGAGAATAAGTAAATTACAGTGTGTTCTATACACACAATGAAGTTGGATGCTTACCTTATACCACATACAAAAATTAACTCAAAATGGATTAAAGACCTAAACATATGACCTGAATTGATATAGCTCTTGGAAAAAAAAAATAGGGGAAAAGCTTCATGACATCGGATTTGTCAATGACTTCTCGGATTTGATACCAAACGCACAGAAAACAAAACCAAAAATGGACAAATGGGAATGACTACACCAGACTTAAAACTTCTGCACCGTTAACAATCAACAGAGTGAAAAATCAACCTACAGAATGGGAGAAAGTATTAGTCAACCATATATCTGATAGGTTAATATCTAGGATATCAGAAAGAACTCCTACAACCCATCATTTAAAAAATATAACCAGAATAAAAAATTGGCAAAGGACTTAAATAGACATTTCTTCAAAGAAGATACGCAAATGGGCAACAAGCTACATGAAAATATGCTCAACATCACAATCAGGAAAATGCAAATCCAACCATAATGAGACACTACCTCATACCCATTAGGATGACGAGTATAAAAAAAAAAGTGCTGGCACAGATGTGAAGAAATTTGAACCCTTTGTGTACCATTGGTGGGAATGTAACAACGTGCAGCCACTATGGAAAACAGTATGGAGGTTCCTTGGAAAAACTAAAATTACCATAGGATCCAGCAATCCCACTTCTGGGTTACATACCCAAAAAAATTGAAGACCTATTTCCATACCCGTGTTCACTGCAGCACAATTCACAATAGCAAAGAGGTCGAAATAAACTACATGTTCGTTGAGGGATGAATGGATTAAAAAAATACAATGACCTATTAAGCTTTAAAAAAAAAGGAAAATCATGTCATGTGACAACATGGGTGAATCTTTAGCACATTATGCTAAGTGAAATAAGCCAGGAACAAAAAGACAAATACAGTAGGATTCCCCCTGCTACCCTGAGCAGCCCAACTCTGAGTAGAACGGTGGTTGCCAGGGGCTGGGCAGAGGCTGGGAAGGGGAGTCCCTTACTGTTCAGTGGGTAGAGTTTCCATAAAACTTCCATTTGTTGCACAACCACGTCCAGAGAGTAGACACTGCATTTTTAAACGGTCAAGATGGTAAATTGTATGTTTTTTTTTTTCAACTTTTTAAAAAAGATTTTATTTATTAGAGAGAGAAACAGCATGAGAGGGGAGAGGGTCAGAGGGAGAAGCAGGCTCCCCGCTGAGCCGGGAGCCCGATGTGAGACTCGATCCCAGGATTCCGGGATCATGACCTGAGCGGAAGGCAGTCGCTTAACCAACTGAGCCACCCAGGCACCCAAACTGTATGTTTTTTAGCACACACAAAAACAGCTTTCCTAGGTTTCCCCAAATCTCCACAATCTATACTTCTTAAAAAGTTCTATAAATAAGCAATAATGACTTTGGCGGTGGCGGGGTGAGCAATGGTGCCATTGGTCTGATTTGTGTCCTGCCCCCCACCCCCAGTCGGGGCGCTGGCCTGCAGGAAGGAGGGCTGGAGGCCAGCAGTTGGCCACGTCCTGCCCTGGGGAAAGGTCTCTTCTACCCACCTCTCCTGGAACAGACGCTGTGGCCACAGGCCAAATGAGGACAGAGGGACCTAATTCCTTTAAAAAAGAATTTTTTTTTAAACAAAATGCAGGATCTACAATAAAGTATACAACATCATAATCACCCGTATTCCCACCATTTCAGCTTCTTGCCTTTCACAGAACAGAAACCAGACATTACCAACAAAGTTCTTTTGTCCCCTATCCCCAGCCAGTCTCCTTTATATTTTATGCTTACCTACTTTGCACGTCTTTCCCTTTAATAAATGGTTTGTATTGTCCTATATCCTGCTTTTCCTGCTTTTTAAAATCACATGTGCTTTTGCGCACTACCTACGCTGACCATCATTCCTTTGAATCTAGATCATTCCTTTTAATAAGTGACCCACTGTTCCATGGCACGGACAGACCATCAGCTTCCTCCATCCAGGTGGCCTCTCGGTGTTCACTCCCACTGGCACTGTCGCCGCGAACATCCCTGGGGGCATATCCTGGCGCGCCCCCGCCGGTTCCTCCTGGGCAAGGCCATCTCGTCTACAGATATTTACGGGGAGTCTCCCGTGCCCGGGGTGGAAGGGCAAGGGCGGAGCGTGAACAAGCCAGGGAAGGTTTTCCTTATGCAGGCCGCCGCCCCTGCGGGGTCAGCGAGGGACGGTCCTCTCCCCGCGCCCCCAGGAGCAGGCCCTCGTCCCTCCCGGCTCCCTGCACGTTTCTCCAAGGCTAGTCCCGTCCATGCCTGCACCTGGTCTCGCCCCCTCGGCTCCCGGTGGGCTTGGCCCGAACCCCCGTCGCTGCCTGCGTAGCCTGCAGACCAGACCACACGGAAAAGACCGGGCCAAGGTCACACGGCGGCGCGTGGCCGGCCCTGGCTCGCTCGCGGCCGCGGTCTCCGCCTCCGCTCGCGTCGTAGCAGGCGCCGATCGGGTTTTTTCTTCGTCTGGGCTCCCGGCCCCGCCGCCGCCGCCGCCCCCAGCGAATCCCCGGCGGCCTCTGCCCGGGCTCTCCCGAACACGCGGGAGGAGGGCGGGGCCGAGCCGAGCCGGCGAGCCGCGAGTTCGGGTCCCGTCTCAGGCAGGAAGCGGGCGCCCGGCTTCGGCCCTGAGCCGGGCCGGAGCGTCGGGCGGCGTGGGGGCTTCGGCGGGCGGGTCTGGAGGGGCGGGCGGGCGGGCGGGCGGGCGGGGCCGGAGGCGGGGCGCCGCCCTTCCCGCGCCTGCGCCGCCTACCCTCCACTGAGAGCTTCCACCGCTCGCTCGGCTGTCAGGCGCGGTGGCCAAGTGGTAAGGCGTCGGTCTCGTAAACCGAAGATCGCGGGTTCGAACCCCGTCCGTGCCTGGGGCTTGAGGTTGGGACCTAGCGGTGGGGTTGCTTTGCCCCCACGTGCGCCGTCCCTTAACTGCGTGGCATTTTTTACTTTTCGGCTTCTGTTCGGGCGTCCTCGGTCCCTCCCCTCCCCCCAGGCTGCGCAGTCACGGGCGCAGGCCGGGCCAGAGCGCCGGGGCTCACCGGACCGCTCGTGGACTTGCTCGGTCCCCGCTACGCCGTGCCTCGCTGGCAGGACTGGCATTTCGCGCCCCACTCGCCCTGCCACACTACACTGGCCAAGGCTCTTCTGGGATGCCTGTGATACCGGTGGGGACACCGAGACCCCAGGGGAAGGGCCAACGCTAGGCACTGATGTCGCCAGCGGGGAAGGGGCGGTCCCGTGTCGCTGGGTTGGTGTGTCTTAAGGGTGGGAGAACTTTCCAGAAAGGATGTTGGAATTTCTGGAGCCCAGCGGTGTTTTCTGGTTTCTGTGTGTTCCTTGAAAGGGGAGTTATCCACCTGTGCTCGCTGCCTGCATTCTTGTGTAGAAAGCCAACACATCGCTCAATTGGTGGGCGCTTAGGCCTTTCCCAGCCCTCCTTGTGAGCTGACAGTTTGAGTCTGGTGCCTACCTGTGTGATCCTTTCAATCTGGCCCCTAGCCATTATGACACTCCCAAGTCATCTCTAGGATAAACAACCCAACTTAATATGACATGATGTTGAGGGCCTCTCATTCCTGAATCACTCTAGTCTGTCTGTCCCCTTCTTTAATTGTGATCCTCAGCACTGAAAATACTACCCCAGAGATAGTTTCATGAAATGGAACTTCGCCTCCCTCATTCTGCATCCCATACTTCTATTATTGTGACCCCAAATCACATTACCTTTCCAGAGGCCCCACTGCACAGTTGACCGTGGGGAGCTTCAGGTGGATTGAATGTCAGCAGACTCTCTGAGGTAATGTCTAGAGTTACCAGAAGACAGGATGTGGGGCTCAGGGAGCAGGGAAATATATTGATCTTTTCCCTAAGATGCCAATAAATGGAAGAAATGCTCTTGGCTTTTGAAGGAAATTCTGAGCTAGGGACTCTTGTGTTATCATGGAATTGTTAGTAAATGCAAATGGAGACAGATTGCAGATATTCAGAAATAGGAAGAGGAAAGGTCCCAAACTACTGGATGTTGCCTTGAATCTTATTACTTAAATTGGATTCCTGATGAGAAGAAACTCCAAGGTTAGACATTGGGTTTTCTGTAGTAGCTGGAGTGGAGAATTTCACCCTTGCAGGGGTCGGTGATGAACCAAGCTGAAATCAATAAAAGAGGGTCAAAGTACAGAGGAGATCAACATACAGATGTTGGAGGAAACATGGGCCCCCAAAGGTAAAGGGCCAGAAATAAGGATCAAGTGTGGATCCCAGGTTAAGGTGGGTGAGGGGAGATGGAAGTGAAGGAAGGGCAGATCCAAGTACCAGGGTGAGCATGGGAACAGAGGTCTTGAGGTTACCTCAAAGGCCAACGGGTATCTACACTCACCTCTGTAGGCTGCGGGTGGGTCATTGGCTTAAAGAGTGAGCGCCCAGGCAGAAAGAGATACCTATGTTGAGTTCATGGCATGACCTCCATTAAATCACTGACATACCCTGGACTTCAACTTCTTTAGTTGCAAAATTGGAAAGTTGAAAGAGATGTTTCCTAAATACCTTGTGGCCTGAAATACAGTTTCTGCCTCAGAGCCCGGACCTTGGAGAGAAGCAAGGGGACCTCAAGCTGTCCCACCCATTTTTCTTATGGCTGCCAAGGTGATGGACAATAGTAGTCCCTTTCACTGTGGGCCTGGTCATCATGACCTCATGAGATCTATCTGACTCTGGCTCGCCCATCCAGAGAGTTACAGTCAGTCCCCCCGATGGGCAGGACGAGAGCTGCAAAAGCCCCCATTCCTGATATACTGTAGTCTGTCCCCTTCTTTAATTGTGACAAGCAGCACTGAAGAGACTTGTCCAGAGATAGTTTCACTGACTGCCAGTTTCCCCTTGCTCAGACCTCCTCCCTATATGCTCCCCCCAGGGTCTAGAACAGAACACAGGACCTCTGGCACTCCACTTTGAGATGGCCATTTGTGGGCAGCTAAAACCTCCAGGATATTTTAAAAAATATATACTACTTGAGGTCAGGCCTCTTCCTTCCCATATATGAATATTATTTAACTTAAAAGCAGAATTTGGCATATATATCTATTTTGCCTCCTGCTGTCGGTTTGAATCCAATATTCCAGCCTAGAGAGATATATTTTTAAATCTTTTATTGTACAATAAAACACAGATTCAAAAGCTGCACAGAAACCTCTTTTATGTGCCCCCCTCAATCACAGCCCCCCAGAGCCAGAGGTCACCATACTCCCTTCTTGTAATCCCTTCCTTGCATTTTTACGTGTCACCTAGTTGTGCATCTTTATACCCTATAGTTTAACTTTGTTCATCTTTAAAATTGGTATATCTTTTAGGCTCTTTTTTCTTTTCAATCACTAGTATTATCTTCCTTTCCTTTCATTTCTTTGCAGTGTATCAGTGGAGACGCTGGTCTGTTTGACCTGTAGGGTTTCCCATAGTCTGGACTTTGCTAACTGCAAACTTTTGGTGCAGTTAACCAAGCTCCTCTGTCCTTGGTATGTCCTGCAAATTAGCAGCGACATCGGACACTGGGTTAGAGTCAGGTTCCAGCTCTTTGACAACACTCAAGTATCACCTCCTCTGAGAAACCTCTGATTCCCCCAGGTAATGGGTGACTCAGCTTCTTGTCTGGGACCTCTCTGTATATCTCACACCATGGCTGGGAGGCCCCTTAGGGCTGGGACAGTGTCTCACTCATATCTGGGTTTTTAGCACCTGGTACAGAGATGGAGCCCCGGCATAAGAGAGGTCCCTATTTGGAGGGTTGGGGAAGTCTTCCCTGAAGAGGTGATGTTGTGGTTGGGCTCTGGAGGATGAATAGGAGTTTACCAGAGCACTGCAAGGTCTTGGGTATTTCTGCCCTCATTCGATCATCTTTGACACTCAAATACCATGATTTAGGCTGAAGCTAACCAGGCAGGGGTAGGTACTTTTCTTTCCCTCGCGGCCCCTCTAACCTTGCACATAAAATGAAATTGCGAATTAAGAAACAAAACCGGAGTATTTTTTTTTTTTTTAAGACTTTATTTGCGAGAGAGCGAATGAGAGACAGAGAGCATGAGAGGGAGGAGGGTCAGAGGGAGAAGCAGACTCCCTGCCGAGCAGGGAGCCTGATGCGGGACTCGATCCCGGGACTCCAGGATCATGACCTGAGCCGAAGGCAGTCGCTTAACCAACTGAGCCACCCAGGCGCCCAAAACCGGAGTATTTATAAGCAAACACTAAGGGTCCAACCCCATTCTTGGGGACAGAGGTTACCAATTTGGAATCACAGACTGATAGGAATGAAAATGACCATCCAGTCTTCTTATAGCCACAGATGCAAGTAGAGAGAGGGAAGTGATTTGTTCAAGGTCATCTAGAAAGCTCTACCTTTATAA
Source organism: Mirounga leonina (assembly GCF_011800145.1). Taxonomy (NCBI): domain Eukaryota; kingdom Metazoa; phylum Chordata; class Mammalia; order Carnivora; family Phocidae; genus Mirounga; species Mirounga leonina. The sequence continues at coordinate 6,386,224 of NW_023270503.1, forward strand.
TACAGATTAGGCTCTTCCACAGAATGAGCACAAATCTGTTTGGAAATGTCATCTCCATCATTACTTGACCCGTACCCAGGAGATGGGCCATCTCTTTGCCAGCCTGTGAGCCAAGCAGTTTCTGTACCTAATATTCACCCCCATCCATAGGAAAAGCACATAGGGACAAAATCAGAGGCTTGACCAAACCACTCAGGCTGTAGAGGCAGGGGAGGGACACAGACCCAATGGTTGGAATCCCCAGGAGACTGACTACTAGCTCTTCTAGACCAAGGGCTCTAACATTGTCCTGAAACTTAGCACTGAAAGCCTTTCAGAGAGCCCCAGGTGTGACGGCAGGGACTCTGAGCCAGTAGGGCTCCCTGTATGACCTTACTTCCCACCCTCTCTGCCTCACTCCTTAGGTCACGTTTAGACAGTGTAACCCAAGCAGAGTGTCAGACCATCTGCCTCTGCCCTACTCGCCCCCATCATGCAGGAAAATCAAATCCAGGTCAAAGCACTGCTTTGGCATTGCTGAAATATTATTACACCTGGAAAGAATTTACTCCTTTCTGGGGAGTCTAGCCCTCTGCTGCTGCTTGTGGGCAAACGTTGTGTCTTTTCAAGTGACCTAGATAGATAAAGGGGCTCTTTATATGTTGGTGGAATGAATGAAAGTCAACAACAATAATTAAAAAAAAAAAAGTCAGCAGCTTCTTTTCCTACAGTTAAGGAATAGGCGAGCTGGGAGAAACCACAGAGAAAATCCCATTCCAGTTCTGAAAGTGATGACACAGAGGCCCAGGGGCAGAGAATAGCTGATCGAAGGTGACATAGGCAGGAGGAACTGAAACAGGCCCCAAATGTTGACAGGACCAGTGATCCCCTGGGGTGGCTTCTCAGCAGTAAAGATTTTATGCCCAGCCTGTCTTTCTCCTGAGCTCTGGGGCTCTCCCCTCTGGCCAAGCCATCTGGGCTGGGAAACAAAATGCGTGTAGTTTGCCATCTGAACAAAATATGCTGTGTCTTGTGTCAGAGCTCTTTCTGACTGATGGCAGGAAGCTGGGAAGAAGCCAGCACGGTCAGGACTGGGGACGTTGCATCTTATAGGCTGGATGGTCCAGAGGAGGAAGTTGAGCGGAAAGAACGCAGCACAGAGTGACCTTGGGTAAATCATTTCATCTCCACGAGCCCTGTTTCTCGGTAAACTGGGTTTTTTTTCCTCCGGCCCTGCCACTTCACAGCGCTTTATGTGTTGCTATTCATGTTCTCAGCAGAGAATCAATACCGCAACATGAGATGGATATTCAATACCTTGCATGGTTTGGGCATTGGAGGCCACGGTCAAGGTTGGCCTTTCTGCCTTTGGGGGATGTGGTCACCTTCTGAGAGGAGACTGGGGAAATCAGTAAGTGTTGGAGGGAGTGCCTCTGTGTGGCTCAGGCCTAGGGGGCCCCTGGGGAGGGTTTGGGGCAGTCAGGCCCATCCAATAATAGCAAATCTGGGTTCTCAGGGCAGTGTAGGCAGGACTGAAAGGCATTTGGCAAATATTTACTGAGTGTGCATTATGTGCCAGGCACTGGGACACAGTAATGTGTGAAAGAGACAGAAATTCCTACCCCTGTGGAGCTTACATTCTGGGAGTTGGAGGCAAAGATCAGCAGGGAGACAGAATATATATACTCAAATGAGCAAAATATGTGGCACAAAAGGGCTATGGGAAGGCGAAAAAGCAAGGTTGGGGAATAAGATGTGATGGGGAAGGGGGCTGCAGTTTAAAACAGGGCAGCCAAGGAAGACCTAGGGAAGAATCTAGAATGGGGTGGGAGAGAACAAGGTCAGTGTCTCCAGCTTTATAGGATTTTGTCCCCAAGGCGGTGTGATCCCTCCCAGCCATGGAGATGGATGTGTACAGGAATCTGTCAGAGTGCCTGGGACCTTAAGATTGTCCACATCACATCACGCCCTCCCCTCCCCACCCCCCTCAAGGGCTCTGAGGCTGGCTTGCTAAAGAGCCTGACTCCTAGGGGTCATTTGTGGGGGGAGGGGTGCAAAAAGGGCAGAAGCACCTCTCCAAGTCCAAGCGGACTTGGAGAGGATGACTACAATGGGAGAAGAGCAAAGGTGGCATGAATGGCCCCTGGATGCTGGGCTTTTCTGAGCTGTTTCCCCAGAGCAGATGATGGAAGATGCACCAGACCAGGGAGGAGTTGGGTGGAGAGGGGCTGGTCTCAGGCCTGTACTTACTGCAGCGTCCCTAGACCTACAAAATGTGGGCAGTAATAATACCCATCTGAGGGTCAGTGTGAGAAAGTAAGGAGAAGCACAGGGTCTCGGCACCTAGAAATTTCTCACTGAGAGCTCTCTCATCTGGGCACATTCTCCAACGCGGTAGTTTTCAGATTGCAGGAGGTAACCATGGGTGGATTGTGAAAGAAATTTTAACAGCCTTCGAGCAGCAATTTTTTTTTTTTAATGGAACAGAATAGGATAACAAAATTGTTTTGAGTGCATAAGAATTGTTTCATGAGACTCTTTATATAGTATAGATATTTCCTACCATGGGGCATGACTGGAAGTTTGAAAGCCACTGCCCTTAGTGTTTCTGTAAGGATGGTTGGAAGGGTTTTTTCTAACTTACTGACTTGCATGCCACCGTCCCTGTTTTGGCCATATCAGAATACCACCTGTAATAGTATAGACTGAATACTTGGCTGTGAGCTGGCTCACTTTAACCATTTTTTGCCTCATTGTGACAATATTCATGACATTGACATTGAAAAATACACATCACATTTTTTTTTCAACCTGAAACGGTCTCACACACGAGCGCTGCGCTTGGGGACGTGGGCGTGTCACGGTGAAGGCCCTTGCTCAAAGTACAGCTTGGACGAACTCTGAGACGCAGTCCAGCCCCGGCCCACTGTCCAGGTTCCCCAGTCCTTGAGGTTGACCTTCCCACCGTGGCCCCCTCAAGGACAGCCCCTGTCTGCTTGTGGACTGGCTCCGGATCTTTTTGGGGATGTCCCCCTCAGTGGAGGAGGCCAGGGCCCAGCATCTAACTTTGTCTTGTGAGCTGTCCAAGAACTCAACTCGCAGAATCTCCTTTCTAGTCCAGCTTTGATTCCATTGATGGGATTAGGTGCCCCCCACCGCCATGCACTTTGATGTGGTCAGGGGGTAGCAGGAGGATTTCGAGCTCAGGGAGCAAATCTTAATCTTCTGCAGGCTTCTCTGGGATCAGCGCTGGGGTAAACCCATTACATCCCTGCCCTTTCATCCCCCCAGGGCACCGGCTCCTCCAGGCCTCTCCAGGCTCCGAGATCCAAAGGGTTTGTCAGATTTAGAGAGAGCAATAAAAGGGGAAGAAAAAGCAGAGCATGAACCCCAGCCCCCCTCTAGCATGGGCAGCATCACCAGCAATGTCGGGGCATCTTCCTCTTTCTTCCCTTCTAATCCTAGGCTCCCACAAAATGGGGATTACAGACCCTTGGAGCCAGCAGCTCACCCTGCCCCAGCACTGGGCGCCTCTGCCTGCGCCTGGCCGCCATCTGCCCTCCATCCCTCCCAGAGCTGCTCTCTCCTGGGAGCACCTGCTCCTACACATCTGTCCAGCTCTGGAATCTCCCCTGCGTGGGCTAAAGCACTCCACTTCCTCCGCAGTGAGGTTTTAATGCCTGTTTTGGGCTGGTGAGGCCAGGAAAGAGAAGACAGGAACATAGCCAATATTTATATGAGGCCACAAACAGGTATGTCTCATGATTTTCTTTAAATTAAATCAGACTGCAGCTCCATCTGAAGAGAAGCGGGCGGAGGGAGGGGGGACTCCATCTCAGTGGTGATTTGGGCTTCTCCAGCATTCTGGCCATCTTGAGGATGGGCATCTTGGCCGAGGAGGACGCCCCAGAGGGCTCTCAGATGAGACACGCAATTACTCCCCGACGTCCTGGCGTCTCTAGAGAGCGTGGGTCAGCAGGTCCACCAAAGGGGATTCCACTGACTTCTGACCCCTCTCCAATCATGGGAAAGCTCTCTTTGGGCCTCTCAGCTTTTCTCTACCATCCTTCCTCCCCACAGTCCCCCTAAAGGAGCTCAGGTTTTCAGAAAGCACAGCCAGTAAAAGAGGTTGTCTGCAGGCAACTGGAAAGGGGGCGGGGGGACGGGACGCGTAGAAAACACAAAATTAACATCTCAACAAAGCACGCTGCTGGTTACCATTGCGTTTGGCGCTTTACATTTATTATCTTGGTTGGCCCCCAAAGGCCGCAGGAAGCGCCTGGATGGCTCCAGGTTCCAAATGGGGAGGTTGAGGTCGGCCGCAGGAGAGCTCCACCCGGGCGGGGACGCAGCCTAGGAGCAGCGTGGCCGGCAGGGGGCTCTCCGCGCCGGCCTTCGCGGGAGGACGCGCCGGCAGCAACTCGCGCCGGTCAGAGGAGGAAAAGGGAAAATTACTGGAGCTCGGGGGCGGGAAGGGCTGCGTGACTGGGAGGAAGGCACTCGAAACTGTCGAGTCGGGCCGCTCGCGTCCGGACTCGCCCCCCCGGCGCGGCTCAGGCAGCCCGGGAGAGGGGCGCCCAGGCCACCGCCGACCCCTCCCCTCCCCTCCCCGGCCCGGTGTCTTCCCGCCGGTGCTGCAGCCCCGAGCGGGCGCCGCGGCCGGGGGAGGTGCCGCCGAGGGGCGGGCGGAGGGCGGGCCGGGGCGGGGCGCCGTCCGCTCGGCTCCGGGAGGCGGTGCGGCCGGGCGCTGGCCGCGTCCGCCCGCCGGGAGCCGCGGGGCGCGCAGCCTTCCTGATGTGTCACCAGCACGTGGAGCTAGCTAGGGCCGCGCGAGCGAGTGAGCGGAACTCCCCCAACTTTCGAGGGGTCTTGCCGCCCCGCTCCTCTCCCCGCAGCGCCAGGCTCGCGCTCCCTGGGGAGGGGGGCTGCAGCGGCCCCCAGGTCCGGGCAGGTTGAGCGAGGCCCCGGCTCCCGGCCCGGTCCGCGCGCGGGGAACCCGGGACGTCGGGGTGCAGGGCCCGGCTCGCAGCTACTTCCCCGACTCCCGGCGTCGGCGACACGGGCTCGGCGGTGCGGGAAGGCAAGGCCTGCGGTGGGAGGCACCCCGCCCGCGGCTCAGCCCCGGCCCTGCGCCCCCACGGATCTGAGCGCAGGTAACCGAGGCGGCGCGGAGCTGGGCCTCGGGGGTGCGCGTGGGATCGTGGCGAAGTTTCTCTAGCGCTCTCGGTTGGGGGTGCGGGGGTCGGGGAAGGCTTGGTCCCCGCACCTCCCCCACGCCCAGCATTGTCCTTCGGCCTGCGCCGCGGTGGCCTGGAAGCCGCGGCCCCGAACGTCGTGTAACCCTTCCGGGGGCTGGTTTCGGAGCTCGCGGGCCGAGGTCGGGCGGGGCGGGTGCCTTCTTTGGCGGACGCCGCTTGGGGGAAACCCAGGGCCTCTGCGGAGCAGAGCGCCTTGGAAAGCGGGCGAGATCCAGCCCGAGGGAGCCCGTCGGGGACGCGCCCGCACCCCGAACTCGGAGACGCGGGGGAGCTGAGGGCTGGGTCTTTGCGGGCGAGATGAGGGTGTCGGTTCAACTGGCCTACAAAGTCCCAGTCCTCGGCCTCCAGGATCGGCGGCTTCTCCCAAGCTCCAGGCCGGCACGGCAGGAGCTCAGCGCCCAGGCGGGAGCGTGGATCCCTGCCGGGGGCCACCTCCCGGGACCACACTGGAGCGGGGGTGGCAAGGGGAGCTCGGCGCGGGCTCTCAGGGCAGATTCGAGGGATCCCTGTGTTTCGCAGGAACAGTGGGAACGTGCTCAGAACTTTAAGGCGGTCACTGTGTGCAGTCGGTGTCAGGTCCGTGTTCTTCGGGTGGAGCCGGTTCGCGCCCGGGCGGACGTGGAGTGGGGAGAGACAGCCTCCTGCTCCCCAGCTCCCCACGCGCATTAGCCCACCAGGGCTTGTCCTGCTGCGCTTTCCAGGGCGGCTACCTTGAGCTTGGAAGTGGGGAGCATCACCCGATTTCTGGAGTTGTCCCTGGGGAGATGGGACGGGATGTGGGGGGTTTAGCCCCTGCCGCTCCGTTCCACCACTGTTTCTTCAAAGATGCGTCTTTGTGGGAGTGTTCTTTTGTTCCCTGATCTATGCAACGTAATGTTGACCGCACGAGTCCTCAAGTTTTATGCTTCTTAAACCCTCTGCGCACTTTGTTCTAGACCCCCAAAAGAAAAAAGTCCACCAGCCCCGGAAACCTCGAGTTTGTTGGGTGTTGGAACTTTTTGTTTATTTTTGTTTATATTGTGTTTTGGCTATCTTGGCCGCGGGGGCCTTGGAAAAACATTTGGGAACTCACAGTGAGGTGACCTGAACTGTGTGAAGGGCAAGCTGACAAAACAGGGCACCTTGGGCCCCCCTTCCACCTGGCTTTGGAAAACTGGAGAGTTTTCTAGAAGCAGGAGGAGGGTGAGGGAGAAAGCAGCCAGGTTGGCCCACCTTTCTGGAAGTTGTGCGGGGACCCCATCTGGAAGGTTTTTCCACAGGCTTCTGTGGGCTTAGTATGGAGTCGACTTTGCAGGAACCCAGGGTAGCCTCTGTCGGTGTTTTGGTGGCCCTGCGGGGGCCTGGAGGGGGTGGTCAGGTATGTGGAGGGGAGCCCCATGGGCTGTGGGGTCCCTGAGGGCAAGGTTGGGCCCGTGAGTCCAGAGGGGGCACAGCCTTGCCACTGCAGTTGGCCTGTGTGTTTTCAAGTGTGAGCTTTGTCCTGCATGCCTTAGTTCGTGTAAGCACAGATGCCACAATTATGGGAAAAGTTTTGTTTGGTCATGTATCTAAATGCACAAGTATCTTAACAAATTCTCACTTTTGAGGCAAAACAGTCTAGGAGCAGGCTGGTGGGACCTTCAACTGGAGGCCTTGCCCTATTTAAGAAAAACGGTCTCTTCTTCAGAGTACTGAACCAGGTTGGGAAAACAAAGTTCTCCCTTTGAACCCATGCCTCTCCGGGCCCTGAGGATGAGTATCTTAAATTAAATGAAGTGGAAATCTCCAGACTGTTACGTGGTCGCAGAACTGGGCTGGAGTGATGGGATGGCCGAGTTGGCTGATTTGCACCCACCCTGGAGGGGACGGACACGGGGATCGGGGACATAAATCCTGGGAATAAAGCATAAGGAGCCGGCAGTGTCCCCGGCCTCCCTGGCCTGGTTCAGGTGGCTGGCAGTTTTCCCTCCAGCATAGTTAGGGCTGACCTGGGTTTTAGGGATTTTTAGGAAATGCCTTAGTGCTTCATTGCTTTGGGGGAAGTGAGTGATTACGTTTTTCCTTCTTGGGATTTTTCCTTTGCAAAGTGTGATTGAATCGCTACACAGTGGGCTGGCCAGGCCTCCAGCAGCTGATTTGTGCTTTGATTTAAGCCGTTGTATTTAGGAATCGGGCTTTGGTTGAGAGCCTTTTGATTTTTCTGTCCCTTTTGAATTCTCATAGTTTCCTGAAACAGATGCCTCCCCCCCCCCCCCCCCCCCCCCCCCCCCCGCTCCCCCCTGGGTCCATCCCTGTTAGCCGGGTACCTCTTGGCTCCGTAGGGAAAGTGACTGACATGGGCAGACTTGTATGTCTTGGAGCACTCTTCTGGAAGCAGCTAAATGCAAGGTGGAAAGCTGGTGGGAGGGAAGGGTTTCAACCAGACCCCCAGGGAGACCACGGAAGACTTAAAATCCAGCTGGACTCCTGGTCCTGCCTCCTGGGAGGAAACTTGGATTCCCTCAACTCTTAAGTAGATTGCAGCCTGGTGAATAATTAACCTCGCCCTTGTAGCTCCTTTTTTTTTTTTTTTTTTAAAGAAAAATCAAATTCCAACCTATGAAAGATTAAAGATCCATTTTTTCCCAGCAGGATCGGATTGGCAAAGGAAGCGTTGGGAGAACCCAGTCCTCTCATCTTCACCCTCAATGTCCTAGCAGCTCCGAAGTTTGGATACTTAGAAATACCTCTAGGGTTTCCCTGGTGGCCGTCCCTGGGAGTGGCCTCTGAGCTGCTTCCCCAAGTCTCCTTCCCGTGCCTTTGCGCAAAAGCCGAGCTTTCTGAACCCCCCCCCCCCCCCCCGCGAAGGTCAGGCTTCTGTCCCCTGCTTTGCGATTTGTGTGGCTCTCACTCCCGCACGGAGTGGATTTTGCTGCCAGGTTGTCTGCGGCTCTCTGAGCACAATAGTAACTGGACTGTCTCTGTTCTACACAAAAGAACAGCGCTTCTAATCTGTGACACATTCGTGAAAGAGTTGTCTCAGAAGCAAGAGTTCAGCTTGGGTTTTTCTGGAAGCAGCCTAGTGTGAGGGCCATGAAGACAGACCTTGTGCCCAGGCATCATCCCCACCTTAGGATTACAAAGCTGCTGTTCCCAGCGGGTTGAGTTGGGAGTCCTAACTGCCACTTACCTTGGACCAGTAACTTCTCTGTGCCCATTTCTTCCTTTGTGAACAAGAGTTTGCTACCTACATCGTCACTTCGTGGTGAGGCTTATAGGAAAAATGGAGGTTCAGTGCCTGGCACACACCAGTGGACCTTTGACTGGTGCTCATCTCCTCTGCTCTCTTATTTGGAATCTGCATACGCGTCAGTTGAGAAGGGTGCAGAGTGATTGAGACCTCAGGCTGGTGGGTCTGGCAGGTTAGAAGGTTGTCTCTATTGCTGTCTAACGTGTAGCCTTGGGCAAGTTACTTAACCCGCTGGGAATAGCAGTTTTGTAATCCTAAAGTGGGGATGATGCCTGGGAACCTCCTTCCCCCGGCTCAGGCTTTCTTGTCTACCAACCATGTGTAGGGGCCGGGGCCGCCTAGGATTATAGCTGTAATACGGCATGGTCCCTGGCTGCCCACTGGGATTTGTCCTCCAGCTCTGAGAGCAACTGAGTGGTATCGTTGAGTCCTCTTGTACCTGAGGCTGAGGCTCAGAGGGGGAGAGTCTTCCCCAGCATTTCATGGCTGGGTGTAGTAGGGCTTCCCAGGTTGGGAGCCGGAAAGCGTGAGCTGTGGAACGGGAGGTGGATGAGGCTGGATTAGGCAGCACAGAGTCTTAAAGTACCCTAGATGTGCCAGTGTGGCCACCTCGAACACCTGCTCTGCAGTACCTCCAGCCTGAAAGGCCCGAAGATTCTGGTTCTGACGCTGAGCACATTTCATGAAAGGGCCCCAGGAAGGATGAACTGCCACAGCTGCTTTTGGCTTGTGGCTCACTAAATGCACTCTAGTGGGACCAGTGAAGCAGGGTACAGAATCAAAGTGGGGGTGGGTGGTGGAAGGAAATAAGTTGATATTCCAAAATACACTGCAGGGTAATCAACACGGGAAATAAAAACCAGAATTTTGTTGGACTTCCTTAACTTTTTTTTTTTTTTATGGCTCAGTAATGTTTTGATTTTGTGTTTCAAACCAGTGATTGAGAGAGACCAGAATCTTTTCAGTGCTTTAGAGGCCTTCAAGCAGTGGCCTGGGCTCACAGACATCCCCAGAGCAGGTGACTTCTCACCCACTGCGCAGCTCCCTCCCTCCTCCCTTTGGCAAGGTCTGGGGAATTTTGAAATCGCCCTGTAGCCAGATCCCTTGTGTTTGCTGTCCAGGAGAACTGGGGAGGGAGGTGCTATGTGGAAAGAACCACCTCCTGATCTTAATCTCTGCTCTGCCACTCCGAGCTGAGAGTCCCCTTCTCTGTCCATGGGGGGGAATTGGACTGAATTCAGCATACCCCCCTGGTAGCCTTAACTTCTCTTCCACGATTCTGAGCCAGGAGGCACAGAGGGCACAAGTTTGGAACCTGGGGCTGCGGTTGGGAGGGGTGGGGAAGGGACTCAGATGTGCAGCTGGGAAATTTGGATCAGTCTGTGAAGACTTTGTGGTTCATTCTCATGAAACTCACTTCCTCTCACTGGATTTCTGCCCTGGGGGGGTGTGGGGTTCAAGGGAAAAGCTAGCTTCTCCTTCTTGGTGACTGAGGCTTTCATCCTGGTCTTCAGTTTTCTCTCTCCATGTCCTTTGCAAGGTAGACCTCCCCCACTCTTCCTAAACACAAGGAAGTAGGATTCCTGCTTATCTGCTGATGGCACCTGGCTTTCCAGAGATTGGTGGAAGACAAAATCCTTTCCTGCTGAAGGCAGGCATTGGCGAAAGGGCGTAGGCTTTGCAGTTGGAAACCAGGCTCTCCCATGGACTAGCTGTGAGTGACTTTGGACCAGTGACATGCCTTCTTGGGACTCAGTTTTCCTGGCTGTGATGACACACGCCTACTCTGTTTGATCAGAGGATCAAATGAAAACACGTGTGTGAAAGGCCTTGTGGGTGCATGGTGGGAGGGGAGTACCTGTAGCTGTTCTCAAGTGACACCATAGTTCATCCCAGGACCTATGGGGCCAGTGAAGAAACCCCAGTGAGATCAAGGAAAGACGACTGGAGCCTGGCAAGCTGCTTGCTGGCTTAATATCTGGGGAGAAAATATTGGGAGAAAAGCAAGTCCTTGCTGGGGGTGGGGGTGGGGGCGGAAAAGCAAGTCATTGCTTCTTCAGGGAGATGTTCTGGGTACACCCTTGGAGGGGGGGGCGGGGAGTGTCTCTGACTCTGCCAGGGGTGGGCTCATGCAATCCTTGTGCTCCAGCCTATTTGAAGAGACAGGTTAGTAGAAGAGTGGAGATAACATTCTCTTGAATCCCTTCCTGCAGAGCTTGCTGTGGTGAGCTTAAAAACATGGAAAAAAAAAATGTGTCTCTGCTCTTGGAACTTTGAGGGCAATTAAACAGATACTTGGAAGCCGGACTTGCATATGAGCAAAATGTTAGTCTCTGACTTGCCTGGCCAGACCACTGTATATCTAAGAAAAGTCAACCAGACCACTTGCTCCCAGCCGGTCCATGTGGAGGGTTCACCCTCCCCTGGCCTGAGTCTCCCTCTCCCCCTGCCTCTGCGCCTCCTTCTGTGTCTGGTGATAGTAAGCGTTCATTGTCAGTCAGTTCTGGATGCACATTAACCTTGGCCAAATCACTGAATGTTAAACCATCTGGCAAAATACCACATTTCGACAGTGGGCCCTTTCTATATTGATGAGGATAGAGAGGGGCAGGCTGGATGCTGGAAACCCACTTAAGCAGTGACAGTGGAAAGGGGCAGGGTCCAGGATCCTGACTTGAATGTGAGGGGTGGGGATGGAGCAGGGGGGTGCTCCTTATAATAGAAGTAGGTTGGAGAACCAGCTCCCCATCTCCAGCGCCCAAGTGGGTGAAGGGGCTGCTGTCAACCTACCTTGGCATTCTCCCTTTGGTCCTTTCGGTGGATTTTGTAATTAGACAAGTTGTGACAAATATCCCATTGCCCTTTGGGCTGGGGAGTTGTGAGGACTCCTGCCTGGAAACCCAGCCTCGTTCACTGGGGAGCCATAATTAGGCAAGAGAACAGTTCTTGGGCCCTTGATTCAATAAAGACCCTTTTATGATGTTGGTTTTTCCCAGAAAAATAATACCACTTTGCCCCGTTTATTGCATTTAGATGTGTAATCATATTAGAGCTGAACAGCCCGGGGGACTGAAGTTACGCAGTTGGGGTTTTCACCAAAGCCTGTTACCGGGTCTTCAGAGGAAAACCGTGTCCTCGGAAAAAAAAGGAAATGACAAGGAACATTTTTGAGGATCTTTCTCTCTTGGCATTCAAAGGATATTTTCTTGCATTAGGGTGAGAGGTGGCCCAGGATGAAGACCGGAAAGTGAAACTAGAGTGGCCCATGTCAGTGCGGGCCCCTGGTGCTCTGGGCAGCCGCGCCTGTGCCCAGGCCATGCGTGCCCGGCATGGTCCCTCCTTGTCGGGCAAACGGTATTTGTCAGATGGGCAGCACGTGCCCTGCCGAGGGCTGGGGGAACTGCCAGAGAGGATGCCTGCGTCCTCTCCACCAGGAGTTGTGCTGTCCCAGCACGTCTGCACCGCGGTGGCAGGGCTGCGTGCGGGTGCTGCTGCTCACAGGTGGCAGTGCTCAGCCTCCCCAAGCCCCTCCCCCTGAAGGGCAGTCAGCCCTGACTAAATATAGTCCTGGAGGTCGCAGGCAGCTTTGGTTGGTTGGGAGGGTTGGCCTGGCCCCTCCCACAGCCGCTGGCCACGCCCCTCCAGGCTGTCGGCTTCGGGAGGGATGCCCTGTCCAGGGCGCTCTCCAGCGTGCAGACCACTTTCCGCGCCAGCAACCCCTCTCACCTTCTTACCCCAGACGTTTTGTCAGGCTCACCATGTTTCCCAATCGTGGAGTAAAACCCCTCCTAGAAATCCGCCCAGAGTCGGGGTAGGCAGAGCTCATCAGTAGAGCCCAGCACCTCTTTCCCAATTTGGGGTTTAGAAATCTCAGGCGATGAGGAAATTTCTGGGAGTCATTTGTAGGAGTGCTATGTTAAGAAACAGAGGGTATGACATTTCAGAATGCCGAAACCCTGTTGCATGAAAAGGGGGGAAATCCATTTAATTCCAGGACAGCTGATGGGAGTTATTGCTGAAATATTTTCCAGTTATCACCCTTTACTGCAGAAGCACTGCATTTTGTAGATGATTCCACTGTTTATAGATAATGGGTATTAAAATATTCTTCCGGTATGACTGTTGTAAGGTTTGAGGTTTTTGGTTTTTCAAACTTATAATTTAGACTTTCTGGATGTTTTACACTCTGGAAGAAGTGCTATTAAATTATATATACATAAAAATATGTAGTGGGGTGGATTTTTTTTTTTTTTTTTTTTTTGCTTTTCCAAAGGAATATAATTAAAACGTCTGAAACCAGATTATTACCTAATTAGTACATTTTTCTAATTAGCTGTTGGGAACTTGTGATGAAATAAATTATTGTCGATTTCCAAATGGAACTTTAGCCACAGAGGAAAAAAAAAAATCATGTGTTTTCAGTTTTGGCTACCACCCCCTCACCTGCTCCCCGCAAAACACCTCGTGTACCTGCCCAGAAGGCAGCAACAGTGTCCAGACAAGAGTTTCATTTTCCTTATCTCAGGTAAATGCAGTTGGAAAATTATTCATCTGTGTCAGCTTCTCTCTGCTCCTGACAGTAGAGCAGGTCGATGAAGGCAGGGTTTAAATACTCCTTTTTGACATTTGTCAGCAGAAATGTTAGTGGCTGTTCTTTGAGGAAAGAAGTTCTGGTGATTGATAGTTCATTCAGTCCGTGTTCTCGGCACGCCTCGTGTGTGCTCGCTTTGTGCCCGGTGGCCACGGGGGCAGTCTGCAGGGGTAGGGATCTCCAGCCAAGAGCGGGGAATGAAGCTGGGAACCCAGCTTTTGTCCTTTTTAGCTCTTCACAGGTGCAGGCTCCCGGTCCTTACCTGGAATTCTGAACGCCAAAAAAACCCTGCAAACCGAAAGTTTGTTGTTATAACTAATTTCATGGGAAAGCCTGACCCACACGGACTTGAGACGGTGAGAGGCTCTATTTCTCTCGGGAAGGGTGAATATCCATGGGTTTCACTGCAGAGATATGGATGTGTTTAATTAGGGGTGCTGCCCTGCTGGAGTGTGGCCAAACAGGTGGTATGTGCACCTTGTGACTTTAAACCCTGGAAAATTCTAAGATACATACAGTCTGAGGACTCCAGTGGGAAGAGTGCAGCTCTGCGCGCGAGGCGGGGGTTAGAGCCCCAGCCTTTCTGGGGCATGTTTTTCCTTCAGCACACCCAAGCAGCAGGCCTCGCGGTCCTCAGAGCCCTTCCCTCACCAGGCCTTAAGCCCCATGAGGGCCCAGAGGTTTTGCTCACTGTTGTATTCTCTCTGAAGCATACTGGGTACTGAGTGAATACTCACCAGAAGCTGGCGTCGGCGAACTTTCCCTGTGAGGGGCCAAATAGGGTTACTCTGTGTGGCAACTCTTCTGTTGCGGTGTGAAAGCAGTCACAGATGCTACCTGAATGAGTGCACCTGTGTTGTAATAAAACTTTAGATATAAAAACAAGAGGTGGTCTGGGTTTGGCCCACGGGCCCACAGTCCGCCAACTCCCATGAGAAGGATAAATGCATCTTTAAAGGGAGACTCTTCTTTTCCATACTGTTAGCTGAGCTGTCTGCATGCCTTCTCTGCTTGTCTTGTTTCCCTCCCCCATGGAGTCTCCCTTAAAGAGATAAAAGTTGTGGCTCTGGCGGCCAACCCACGCCTGCCTTTGGCTCCTCCAGATGGTCTGGAGCTGTGGACGAGAGGAGGGCGCTGCCTCCCCGGACCAGCCTCATTAGCAGCAGTGGGTATTTGTGTGGACAGATGCATTTAGGCCCCGGGCCAGCCTTGCCCAGGGGCACTTGGACCTCCACTCACTGATGAGTTGTTTTTTTGGCTGGGCGGGGCCGGGGGGGGGAGCCGAGCCAACCCCAAGGCACACTGGCCGATCGGCATCAGGCCAGGCAGGGCTGGAGAGTTTGGGGGGGGTGGGGAGCTGAAGGGGTGAGTGTAAGCATTTAGGAGCTGAGGTGTTCTTAGCAAAAGAATTTCTGGCTGAGAGAGATGGGTTATCATAAACCCAGGGACTCTGATGGATGAGTTTCAGGTCTCCTGGCTTTGTTCATCCCAGCCTGTGAACAGCCAGCAAGGGCGGATGGGGCCAGCGAGTCCAAGGCAGCTTTCTGCTGCAGCAGAGGCTCTGGTCCAGTGGAGCCCTCAGGCTCCCACCTCCAGAGCAGCTGTCCTGGGGCTGACTGGGTAGGTGCTGGAAGGAGGGCCTGCAGAGCCCACTCCCCTAAGTTGGAGCACCAGCATCCCTCCACCTGGCCTGACCCAGCTTGCTCTGCCAGGGAAGATTGTCCCCTGACTTGAAGCATGCTTGGCCTCTCCAGGCCCCAGGGCCAGACTGCCTCAGCCAATCCCTGCCTTGGGCCCCAGCATCCCTGTCTGTGTGCTCAGTAGCTTCTCCAGAGGAGGGGTTCCCCCAAGACATTTCAGGACTGTTGCCCTCTGCCTGACCACTTCCTTCCCTCATCAGGGTGGGACTGGCACATACTTTTCTTTCTAAAGCAAATTCCAAACAAGGGCTGATGATAACTCTTGGTTGGCTTTTCTTTTTCCTTCCACCATGGTTTTGTGGGTTGCTGGCTATTTTAGGGACGCCACATTCAGCGTGGAGCTCTTTACTCTGCAGCTTGTCTGAGAGCCTGGATGGCTTTTCAGCCCCCAGCAGCAGGGTGGGGGTGGCGCAGGCCCCTGGTCATCAATGTATGATCAGCACAGGCCAGGCTCAGGGAAGGCCCGAGGACCAGGAATGGGTGAGCTCCACTGTCAGCCATGCCCAAGTGGGTCACTTTCATGTGCCTAGCATGGCTGGGGGGCGTCCTCTGGCCACGACCCAGGGCAGCCCCCCACCCCGACCCCACTGCCTGCCCCATGGTGAGTGGATGGCCTGAGCGGTGGTTCTTAAGCTCGGGTGTCCCTGAGCATCACACAAGGAGCCTGTCTGCGATGCAGACTGGGCCCCCAGAGCCACCATTGGTGATGCGTGCGAGTGACTGGGATGTATGTGGTTTTAGGACTGCGCTGCCAGGGGCCAGTAGGTAAAGCAGCTTCACAAGCAGGGGCCCAGGGGGAGCAGGAAGAAAGAAAGAACGTGGCCGGGGGCAGGAAAGGTCGCCCAGAAGAGAGAAGCTGAGTCTAGAAGAACACAGCAGGGGGTGGGTCAGGATGGCTCACCCCAATGGAATGCTTTGTGCCAGGCAGAGTTCTAAGCCTTTGATGGGCACGAACTTCAATCCTCCCAGCCGCCCCTGAAACAGGTAGTTACCCGGATCTCGCAGAGGAGCCGACTGAAGCGCAGAGGGGTTGGATAGCCCAGCAAAGCTTCTGTGGCTGCGAAGCTGGGAGCTGGTTTCACCCTCTCGCTCCGTCCGCCGTGGAGCCAGGGCACCCCAGGCGGCGGGACCAGCTCACACAGAAGTTGTGCAAACTGCAGGCTGGAGCTTCTGAGCGGGCCAAGCCCGATGCAGTCGTGGCATCAGATGGTTCAGATGGCTTCGGTCCTCGGGTGTGGGGGACAGCTTGGGTTTTGCCGGAGGAGCGTGTGGCTGTGATGTTGGTTAGGGCAGAAGGCTGTGGGCAAGAGGACAGTTGTCATAACATAGTCGGGCGAGGGTGAGGCCATGGCCTGGCGGCTGGGTTTCTGGGCACACTTCCTCTCGGTCGGAACAAGGAAGGACCTGTGGTGTGGGGCAAAGGCACGGCCGTCGTGCTCCCTGGGCAGCCAGGTCTGTGCCTGGACCTCCATCCCGGTTGCTCTTCCCAGCAGGGGGGAGTTCTCTAAGACATGAGTCTTTGGCAACTTCCAGGGGGTCCTGGCCCAGCCCCCGCCCTTGGGGTCTGAGGGGAAGGGGGAAACTGCTTGGAGAGAGTGATAAACTTCTGTCAGGAACCTGCTAAGTGCTTTGTATACTTCCCTTCGGTCCTTACACCACCCCGCAAAGTGGGCTGCTTATTCCTGTTCACAGATGTGGAAGGCAAGGCACAGAGAAGCCAGGTAACTTATACCCGGTCACACAGCAACTAACCAGAGCATGCCACCGGGTCTGTTTTCACCACAGCGGGGCCACACAGCACAACTGGTGACAGGCCCCCAAGGGGTGTGTGCTGTGTCAGGCTGGGGTAGGTTCCAGCTGAGCTGGGACCCTGGCTGGGATGGCCTGGCTTCAGGGCACAAGTTAGCCGTGGGTGGGTGGCATTCTGCACCGCGAGGTTCCGTGGAGTCAAAAGCCCAGGGTCTGTGGAGGGGAGCCTCTGCCACCCCAGAGGCCTGCCCAGACTGGGGGGAGTGGGCAGAAGGGCTCATACTTCTGTAAACCAGGCTCTGATTCTGGAAGCCCTTTTCATCCTCCCATAAGAAAAGAAAGGGGTCACCATCCTCTCGCCTTTCTTCTTGGCCACGTTCTGACCATCCCCTCACCTCACCCCCCGTTTCTGCCCACCTGCACTTCCCAGCAGAGCCTGTCAGCTGGTTGATTGAACCTGAAAACCATCTGGGACATAGCAGCTGTCTTTGCCCATCATAGGGTGTGTTTGTAGGGCTCGGGGACCTATATGTTCCTGACTCGGGCCTGCCTGACGCTGTTGCCTCTTCCAGAACCCACCTCCGAGGAAGTGGGCAGAAAGTGCTAGAGCAGGGGAAGGCTGCACAGAGATCCCTGTTCACACAGCAGCTCCCCCCCACGGCGTGCTGGGTCTCACACGCTGCACCCTCTTGCCTCCCACCAGGGACAGAGGGCCAGTGACCGTCGGCTTTTCAAGGAGCTGACCCTTTGGTTCCTAGAAGAGAGCTGAAATTCTCTTACTGCCTCTGGAAAGGGAGAGATGGTGGGAACTTAGTTCCTATTGGGCCCATTTTAGGAGTCGAGCCACTATGACCGCCCCCCACCCCATACTCTCTTCTCTACCCGCACCCAGCCTGGCCTCCCAGGAAGTCTGGAGCTGACTTGCCTGTGTACCCATTGCACGTTCCCATCCCATGTCAGGCCTGTGACTTTCCCTCGCTTGTCAGGAGCTCAATCTCCACAAGATGGGTCCACACCCCACGGGACGACAAGGGCCAGGTAGATGACCCTTCTTCCAGGTCTTACCACATTCCCTGGTTCTTGGGACTGCACTCGGCCACTTGGGATTCCTGTGCATTCTGGCCCACCGCTCTCTGGGGGCAGAAAGCCCTGGGTTTAGAGTTGGCTCGGGGTGAGCAAAGGCTGCTCATTCCTGGGCATGCTGTGGGGCAGTGAGGCTGGCCACCTGCCAGGCCACACCTGGGGGAGAGTCGTGCCACCGTGGGGACCCAGCAGCTACCCTACCCGCCACAGAGCCTTCAGGGGCCAGAGGGTGGTGGGCCAGGGTCAGGTGAGGGTCATCCATCTCCACCTTGGCTCCCCTGGGCCAGCCGGTGGACTGCTTACTTACCTGGAGAGTGTTCAAGGACAGCAAGAAAAATGAGGGACTTTCAGGGGCAGCTGTGTTTTCTGACTCAGTCATAATGCCCCTAAAAATCCTTATTGTTCTTGCAGTGTGCATCGGGCCGCCAAGCCACCCCTCCTCACCCACCTGGCCGCTCTGGTACAGGAAGGGCTTCCTGGGGGCCGATTGGGATGTCCTCCTCCATCCTCTTGAAACGAGAGGGTATTATTAAAACAATTCTGTTGGGACGGTGTGTTGATTTGCATATATTTTTACAATTTTTTTTTTTTTTTTTTTGGTGGAGGATTAGGGAAGGCTGAGCATTGAGATAGTCCTGCGCAGATTAGAACTCAGGAGAATAGAGAGTCTCCCCAGTTTGTGTGCGGTGAAGGTTCCGGGAGCCCGGCTGCATGTGTGGGGCCCAAGGATGGGCACCTTTTGGGCCAGTTATGTCAAGAACAGCAGTGTTGGGCTTGCCTGGATACTTACCTCTCCTGAGAAGTTGGAACTGTTTAGGGGCAGGAAGTTGTACTATGTTTTAAAACAGAGGGAGCCCAGCTTGCTCCCTGAGCGCCATTTTGAAAATACACTCCCCGGTGGATTGAGAGGGCTTCTCCCCACCAATCCCTGCTGTGCCCCGGGAGCTTGCTTTTTCTTGGCTGGATGTTCTCTATCCCAGTTTCACCTTCTGGGGCTCCTTACTTCCCAGCAGATGCCCCCACCCTCACCTTTTCCAGCCCACCCCACAGATATGTTGGCTGAGCCAAGGCCTTGTCTTGAGTGGAGTTAGGGTTGCTTGCTGGGGGGTTGTCAAGAAGAAATACCAAATTTATGATATGTCCCCCTCAGCGCAGGAACGCCAGTTCACAAGAATGTCCCTAGATCCCAAAGCAACAGAGTCTTCCCCCCACCCCCTGCTGAGGCTGAGCAGGTGGCCTGCCCATGCATGGATAGACAGGGAGATGAACAGGCAGCAAGCAGGACTCTGAGCTCCTGGGGTCCACCCCAGGGCTCATCGACCTCACAGGTCAGCAAGGGAAATTAATCCTCTAGGTATTTCTTGGGTTTCCAGGTGCAGACTCACAAGTTCCTGTCACCAGAGAAGATGGCTGTTTGCAGGACCCTGACCGCATGATCATCCTTCCGGCCAGCCTGGCCCCTTGCTCCCTAGGCTCTCGTCCTCCTAGCTGGGCCTCCACACCAGCTTTCCCAGAGACCATTTTTAAAGGGCTGGGTTTGCTCAGGAGCCTCAGCATTCTTCTGCCCAGGAGAAGGGACAGCGTCAAGGTAAAGGTTCACGTGAGGTTGGGGGTGGGGGGCAGGGTACAGAGTGATGTTTCTCACTTGGTAAGAGGTGGATGGGGCTTTTGCGAAATGAGATTCCATCACCTACGATGGTCCTAGGGTGCTTGGTCATTCCTCATAGCTAAGTGTTTGCTAACTTTAAATCAGTTGTTCCTCCCTGAGGCCCCTTTGCCCTGCCCTTCCATCCCCCACAAACCTCCTTATTCCTGAGTGTGTTCCTCCTTCTTTACACAAAACACTTGCCAAAAAAAAAAATAATAATCAATTTTTTTTAAAAAGGTCCTACATGAAAAATAAAGCTGAGTACTGTTTTCTCCCCCAACTATAAAAGAACCGCCTTTCACTGTAGAGCATTTCAAAATACAGAAGGATGAAAAGGCTTATAAAAATGCCCATGCCTAGAGATAATGTCTGCTAATGAAATAGATCCTTCCAGCACTTTTCCCCTACGTGCATAACACCCCCGCCCAGTTAGCAGGATTGGGGCTTTTAAAAGGCGTGAGGCTTATAACCCATTTAAGCCATGGCCCTTGGGAGCCAGAGTCTCTCTTTTCTTTCTGCCAAGTGGGAAGGGCCAATTGCCTGCAGCCGGGAAGCTCAGAACTCTCAGGCGGGCGGCGGGTATTAGAGCCACACTAGGTCTCTCTTCTGAACCAAGATTGATGAAGTTGGTGAGGAGGCTGGAACTGCAGGCTTTGTCCTGTTGGATCTCCAAGTGAGCTGCAGCACCTAGACTCTGGTGACACTAAGAATCTGGGGAGCCTTCCACAAGTGTCAGTGCCTGTCCCTCCTCCCCAGAAAGGCAGGTTGGACCTGGGGTTGCCAGGGATGGGGGACAGGGTGCACCTAGGGACTGGTGTCTCTGTCTGCTGTTCCTCGGGAGAACTCTCTGGCTACATGGCCACACGTTAGAGCTGGAAGATTCTTGCGGCTCTGCCTTCAGAGTCTGCTCGAGGAGAGGTGACCATTGGCAACTGGCCGAATTTCATGTCCGATACTTCCTCTGCCGCTCAGAGTCCTCTTTGGATCTCCATTGTATAGGATGGGCTGAGGCACAAGTGATCAGGAGACCCCCTGGAAGACGCAGCTAGGATGTGGCAGAGCTGGGGTTCAGCGCTGTAGCTTCTGGCTCCTGAGGCCAGTGTTTCGGTAATAATTACTTATAATGAGCATATGGTCCTAACAAGCATATCATGATGCTTACTAATACTGAAGCTTTTGGTCATCTAGTAACCGGAGGTGAGTGGGTGGGTGCTACTGTCTCATGGAGGAGGTATCTGCACCCCAGGGAGGCTGGGTTCCTGTCCCTGGGTCTTCCTGATGTGAGTGTGCACCTGGACGGCATGCGCCCACAGCTGCCCCCATTCAGCCTGCCATGTGGCCTGGGATCCAAGTTCTGGGCAGGGCAAGATTTAACCCCATTTTCAGAACACACCAGAGGCGTGGCCTAGGTGGCGCAGCTGGGGGGTTGGCAGAGGCCCCTGGTTCCCTGCTCCTTGCCTGGATAGAGGTGTCCAGGAAGGAGCCCAGCCTGCATGGGGCTTGCTCATCTGGGCCCTGCTCTGAGCTGGCAAGCCTCAGGGTCAGGACCCCTGCTGGGGGTGCCTAGGTCTCCAGAAGGCTGTCCCTGCCCCTCCCTCTTTCCTACAGAGCTAGCCTCCAGGAACCTGGCTGGAGGGCCACCTGGGCAGGCTGCCAATGCAGGGAACTCATGGGCGGGCCCATTGTGAGCTTCAGGAAGCAGTCGGCTGTTCCTGGGCCAGTCTGCAGAGCTGGAGGGCCAGCCAGCCTCAGACATGATGGGTGGAGCCTGGAGCTGAGAACACTACTTTCCCAGAGCCCAGCAGCTCTGGGCCAGGCCCACGGGCTTTCTTGGGCAATGAGGGCCTGAGCCTGGGCCACGCCCTCCCTTGTTGGCCTTGGCTCTAGTCTGGCTCTCCCCCTACCCCCCACCAGCTATTTTGCAGCAGACTGCCCACTCTTGGCAATGACATCCATTTAACCTGCTTCCCAGAAAACAGGATGGTTGGGCAGGCAGACTCAGCCAGCACCTTGGTGGGAAACAGGGCGGTCGACCTCAGCTCAGGCTTTTCTTGCCCATGCTTCTTGAGGGACTGGGTTGGGAGATGGCCCTAAGCTGCCTTGGCTTACCTGGGTCAAAAATAACCTCAGCTCAACTCCCAGCCTAGAGCGATGAGGCTGAGGCCAGAGCTTTGAGCTCCTGGAGCTGGGGAGTGGGGAGGGACAGGTCTTTGCCCAGGAGTCTGATCAGGGGCAGCTATTTAGCTGGGGGCCCTGGGTAAAGCCCCCTACTACTGTGTCTGTTGCCTCATTTGGTTGGTGGGCATAATAGTGCCCTGTAGAAATGTGTCTGAATATAAGGCTTCTGAATACACATATGAAGTCGTTGCTCCCTTTCTCGCCCCTTCCAGGAGGACACTTCAACAGAGAACCCTGGGAGGTGTCTGGCATGGAGAAGATGCTCCCTTAATGTAGTTGCACTGCTCAGGAAGTAAGGTTTGGGTCTCAGTGTATTGGATGGTGCCTTCCGTCCTTAACTCTACTAAGATGACCTTTCCTTCTGCTTCCTCTCTGGCCCTCCTGCCCTGGCCAGACCCTGGAGGGATGGTGGCTCTGGCTTGAGATGCTGCATTCCTCTCAGGTCAGGCCCGCCGAGACCCAGAGCCCACGGAGGCCTCCTTCCCCTCCTTGACATTCGTCCTGCAAGTCCGGACGCCAACTCCAAGGCGGTTCCGTCTGGGCCTGGGCCAGAGTAGCTGTGGCAGAGTGCTCCTCCCTCCAGCGCCAGCCTCCTTGGGTGCAGACAGCCCAGCACAGGCAGGAAGGGCCTTCTGTTTGCCTTGGCTGGTGGGGAAGAGATTAGTGCTCGCTTTCTGTTTTGACTCTTATATCTAACTAAAAGGCAGGTCTGTGACGTCACAGAAAAGCACATTTGAGCCTTGAATGAGTTTGGGGCCCGTTCTTAATGCCTGGCCCCTGTAGAGGTGGCTGGAGGTAGGAATGGGCGATACTACCACCCCCTGAGGATGTGGAGAAATGTGATGGCCAACTGTCAGCTCTCCCTACCCAGCGTCCATGGCCCTTTCTCCTGATAATGCCTCTTCCCCTTTAGAGGATCACCTCTCACCCACCCCGACTTTAGAAGCAGGCATGGATCCCAGGATGGACATGGAGACTCCCTCTTGGACGTTTTGCAGCAACTATGGGGAAAGAGGCATTTGTTTTTCATGGGGTTTGCCAGGTTGATGGAGCTGCTGGTGGCCATCCTGTTCTCTACTTGAGGTCGAAGCCAACAAAGAGGAAAAAGCACATAGATGGAGAGAATATGCTGTCTGGACATCAGTAAGCCCCTGGATCCAGTCATGCCTGAAGCTAAATACACCTCTGGATTAACCTCATTATATGAGCCAATGCATTTCTTTTTTGCTCAAATCATCCTGAGTTGGGTTTCTGTCATAGAAAGGGTCCTAATAAAGCAGTATTTTTCTTTGGTCTCATTAAAAAAAAAAAAAATCAGTTCTGAGATAAACTTTACATGCAATAGAACCTACCCATTTTAAGTGCCCAAGTCATAAGTTTTATCAAATGTGTACCCCCTTGTCACTACCCCTGCCATAGAGATAGAGAACATTTCAAGCTCCAGGACAACCCCTAGGACCTGCCTTGGTTGTAGAGATTGATTTTGCCTTTTCTAGAATTTTATATTATCATTTAGTGTGTACTCTTTTGTGTCTGGCTTGATTCAACATGTCTTTGAGGTTCATCCATGCTGTGCGCCTCAGTAGTTTCATGCCTTCCTACTGAGACACCTTCCACTGTCGGGATGTACCAGTTTGCTCAGCCATCTGTCAGATGGTGGACATTTAGGCTATTTCCAGACTGTGACTATTACAAATAAAGCGGTTTTGAACACTGAACACAAGTCTTTGTGTAGGCATACATTTCCACTTTTGTGCCTAGACATCAGTCTCATTTTACAGTTGAGGGGACCAAGGGTCACAGGGGTAGAATGACTTGTCCAAAGTCACACGGCTGAGGGATCCTCTGGCTTGCACTGGGAACACAAGTAAGGCAATGATGTAGCTCGGGTGCGTGGGTGTTCTTAACGACCTGGGACTGCTTGAGGAGGGGCCTCGTGGAACCCTGGTGCTCAAAGACGTCCTTGCCGGGAGGGATGGTCAGGACGTTCTTTATCTTTTCGTGTCATTTATTTCCGCTTGGATTCCACCCTGTGAGATTATATCTACTAAACAGACTGCATTCGTGAAGCCAGAATTGACTTTCCCAAACACACAAAGACGCATCCAGAACTACCTGGGCTGATAATCACGGAATAAGCTTGTATGAAGATTTGGAGTTGAAGCACTCCAGCCCAAACCAGAGACTTGCTTTTTCTTTTTCTGGCGTGGGACTAACAAATCATGGCCCCATCCCTGTAGTCGGAGGAGTTCAAGTTGGTAAGCCCTGATTTAGTCCCACGTCTCCTCTCACAAGTGCTTCAGCCAGATCTGTCCCTCCTGGTCTTCTCTCTGCTGAGGTCAGCCCTTGGAGGTCAAGTGTACATGCGGTGAACTCAACAGGGGTCAACTCCCTAGGGACTCAGAGCCATCCCTGGGTCCAACTGTGCCAAAGCCAGATGCGCCTCTGGGCTTTCCTCTCCTTCATTTGAGCCTGAAAGAATCCTGGCTAATACAGCTTAGCCAGTACCGCACCCTTCATGAAGCTTTCCCCAAGTTCTCTGGGCAAAGTCAACGCACGGCCAGTCCAGTTCACCTCCTGGGGCGGGGTGGTGGTGGTGCAGACACTGCTGAGTACTTCACATGCATTATCTCAAGTCTTCTCAACAACCCTAGGGGAGATGCTGTTATCCCCATTTTACTATGGGGGAAACCGAGGCACGGAGATGTAGGTGTATCATAAGATGCGAAATGCGGGGGTATCACGTGCATCTCTTGCCTCTACAGATTCTGTCTGCTCCCCTGTCCACCAGACTCCTGGCTTCTTGCTCTGCCTCTGCTGGGGATTCTTCCACCCTGAAGCTGACCAGCTGTCTCCCCACAGGCTGACCCTTTCCGGGCCACATCCCAGTGTAAAGGGTCTGGCTCCCACGTGGCCACCAAAGGGGCTAGAGAGCACACCCCTGAAGCATGGAGGGAGTTCATTCTCAGGGACGCACTCTGAGCAGTAGGAGACAAGGTGGGAGGACAGATCCCTCGCCTCCCTCCCTTGGACCATTTGAGGCACGTTTCCCACGTAAAGCAGTGACCACGTGGTTCCACATCACCTCGTATTGCTTCCCATCCTCCCCTCCATCCCCTCTTTTCCCTCCCTCTTGCCCCTGCAGTTCCCCCTCTAAGTCAGCAGCACTCAATCCCCAACCAAAGGCTCCCATTTCCTGGGGAGCACAGGCAGCGTGGCTCCAGGGTCTGCACTACACTGTTGCAGAGAACGTGGGACAAGAGAAAGCTGCATTACAGCATCGCCCTGGGACGGGGAGTAGGTAGGGGGACAGGGACAGTGCCAAATTCATCAGATCATTCCCCTTTATCTTACCCCACCAACCCCGCCAGCCATTCACTGCGTTTCATCTGTCAAATCCTCTCTGACCTCCCCCTGTATTCAAGAGCCCCACTAACCTCCATCTGGTAGAGAAGAGTCTGTGCTCCTTGATGCCCCACTTACTAGTAGGTGATGCTGCAAAGGTGCTCAGCCTCTCCGCACCACTTTCCCCACCTGTAAAATGGGGACAAGGATGGTCTTACCACAGAGGACTGTTGAGAGGCTTAACTGACACTTGGTTTTGTGCCTGGCACATAGTAGGCATAGACACCATTGTTGATGCTGTCTGTTCAATGTCACCTCTTCCAAGTACAGCCCTGCTCTCTTGAAAATCTCCCTCTTCCATTCTCAGTCCCTACTGAGTATATAGGGCTGTCCCCCACACCAGCCCCATGCCTGTCACCAGACCCAGGCCAATCAGCACATCCCAATATTGACCTCAAGTACTGGCTCAGGCCTGGGCAGGAGACCCAAGTGGGAGTGGTCCTTGTCACAGTGTCCTGGAGTTTCTGGAACAATAAGGAAAGAGGTGCTTGCTCTTTGCTGAGATCATTAGCTTGGAGCTATCAGAGGCCATTTTTACTATTTGGCCATTTGAGAATGATGTCAGAAGACAGCAGAGCCCAGAGGTGGAGCAGGACACAGAATGCTAATGATGTCTTTGGAGCTCCTGCAGCCGGTCATGGCAGAAGCCAGTTAACCCCTGGTATTTTTAGGAATTAACACACAAACCGAATTTCTGTGTTTTATTGGCTTCAGCCAGTTCAGGTTGAGTTTCTATGACTTAAAACTGAGGTGGTCTTGACTAATCCAGTAGGTTCTCTATATAACTGCTGTTGTTATTGCAATTAATATTATTATTACAAATGCATCACCAGGAAGATGCAGCCATGAGGATGCCTAGGCCAGGTTCCTCCGGGGCCTATTGCTGCTCTCCACACATTATACCCTGGATATCAGCTGCCTGGGCGTGGGGGGATTCATGTTTGCTGCTGATATATCCCAGGCAATTGGTGTCCGCCACAGGGTAGGTGGGCTAATAGATGCCTGTTGCATGAACAAGTGAGGTAGGCCCATTGCCCACTGCCTCCTCCACTGTGTCCTGCCTTCCAGCCCCCTTGCCAGGTACACATTTTGCCCTCTCTGCTTGTCCCTGGCCACTGTTCGAATGCACTGTGGTGTCTGCCAGGAGGCCATCTTGGCAAACTGAACTGTTGTTCTCAGTGTCCTTCTGAGGGCTTCATTCATCCCTTTACCTGTTTAGTGTTTTTTTTAAAAAAATCTTTATCAAAAGTGTCCATTATAGACTCCTATCTTGCACCGCTCACAAAAATTAAGTCAAAATGCTTTAAGGATGGGCGCCTGGGTGGCTCAGTTGGTTGGGCGACTGCCTTCGGCTCAGGTCATGATCCTGGAGTCCCGGGATCGAGTCCCGCATCGGGCTCCCTGCTCGGCAGGGGGTCTGCTTCTCCCTCTGCCCTCTTCCCTCTCGTGCTCTCTGTCTCTCATTATCTCTCTCTCAAATAAATAAATAAAATCTTTAAAAAAAAAAAATGCTTTAAGGACTTCACTGTAAGGCCAGAACCCATAAAACACCCAGAAGAAAACATAGGAAAAAAGCTCCTTGACATGGGACTCAGCAATGATTTTTGGGATCTAACACCTAGAGCACAAGCAACAAAATAAAAAATAAACAAGCAGGATTACATCAAAGCAAAAAGCTTCTGCACAGCAAAAGAAATCATCTGCAAAGTAGAAAGACAACCTACAGAATGGGAAAAAATATTTGCAAATAATTTCTGATAAGGGGTTAATATCCAAAATATATAAAGAACACATGCACCTCAAGAGCGAAGAAACAAGAAGTTTAATTTAAAAACAGGCAAAGGACCAAAGAGACATTTTTCCAGAGATGTACAGATGGTCAACAGGTACATGGAAAAGGTGCTTCACATCACTCATCATCAGGGAAATGCAAATCAAAACCACAATGAGGTATCGCCTCACACCTGTCAGATTGGCCAGCATCAAGAAGACAAGAGATAACAGATGCTGATGAGGATGTGGGAAAAGGGGGATTGTAACCTGGGGCACCCACTGTGGAGAACAGGATGAGGCTCTTCAAAAGATTAAAAAGAGAAATACCATAGGATCCAGCAATTCCACTACTGGGCATTTACCCAAAGAAGACAAAAACACTAGGTCGAAAAGATACATGCACCCCTGTGTCTATTGCAGCATTATTTACGGTAGCCATGATATGGAAGCCACCTAAGTTTCTGTCAACAGATGAAGGGATAAAGAACATGTGGTATATATACACAATGGAATATTACGCAGCCATAAAAAGAATGAAATCTTGCCATTCGTAACAACATGGATGGACCTAGAGGATATTATGCAAAGTGAAGTCTGAAAGACAAATACTATATGATTTCACTTATAGGTCAAATCTAAAAACAAAACAAATGAACAAACCAAAAAACAGACTCTTAAATACAGAAAACAAGGTGGTGGTTGCCAAAGGGAGGTGTGGGGGAGGCAAAATAGGTGAATGGGATTAAGAGGTACAAACTTCTAGTTATAAAATAAATCATGGAGATGAAAAGTACAGCTAGGAAATATAGTCAATAATATTGTAATAATGTTGTATGGTGACAGATGGTGACTACACTTATCATGGTGAACTTTGAATAATGTATAGAATTGTCAAATCACTATGTTGTACACCTGAAACTAATATAATATGGTATATCAACTATACTTCAATAATAATAATAACAAATTTTTAAAAATTTTAAATAGAACAACCCTATGATCCAGCAATTCCATTTTCGGGAATATATCAAAAGGAAATGAAAACACTATGTCAAAGACATATCTGCACCCCCACGTTCATAGCAGCATTCTTTAAAATAGCCAAGACATGGACATAACCTAGGTGTCCATTGACTGGTGAATGGATAAAGAAAATGTTATACACACGCACACACACAATGGATTATCATTCAGCCATAAAAAGGAAATCCTGCCATCTGTGAAACGTGAATGAACCTTGAGGGCATTATGTTACGTGAAATAAGTCAGAGAAAGACAAATACTAAATGATTTCACTTATATGTAGAATCTAAAAACCAAAACTTATAGAAAAAGAGATCAGATGTATGGTTACCAGAGACAGGGGAGGGGATGGGGAATTGGATGAAGGTGTTCAAAAGATACAAACTCCCAGTGATAAGACAAATAAGTTTTAGGGATGTAATGTACAAGATGACAACAATAGTTAACACCACTGTATGGTGTATCTGAAAGTTAAAAGCATAGGTCTTAAGAGTTCTTGTCACCACAGGGAAAATAACATGTTTTTCTCTTTTTCTTTTCATATCTATAGAGAGGATGCATGTAAACTAAACTTATTGTGGTAAGCATTTCACAATGTATGCGGGTTAAGTCCGTTTGTTGTACACCTTCAACGTTCACAGTGCTGCATGCTAATTATCTCTTGATGAGACTGGGGTGTGGGGAGGAAGTGTCTATTAGGCTGGATACTGGAGAGAGACGGAAAAATGATTAATGCTTTGCCTGCCTTCAGGGAGCTTCTGTGTTAGTGGAGGTATATGTTGACAATTTGGGTACAGTTATGTAATGTTTGGCATTTGGATAATTATCTGGTTTTCTTCTACAGACCAGATTGTGAAACAACTCTAAAGAGCATCTTTTGATTTTAAGCTAAGCTGGAGCTAATCAGGTTATCTAAGACAAGTTGGCAATGCCGGTAGGCGGCCCTGAGATTCGGGGAGGGTAGAGAAGGGCCTCCTACAGGCCAAGCTCTATACTCGGCCTCTCCAACCAATCTAATAGCTAAACTGTAATCACTGTCCCATTCTACTGATGGAGAAACAGGCTCAGATGGGTGAAAAAAAAAAGTCCCTGAGCAGAAATGGGATCTGGACCCCAGTCACTGTGCTGTAGCTGGGAGTCTCTGGGGCGGGGGGAGGGAGGGCTTCGGAATTGATAAGAGTTCTGGATGCCCAGCTGACAGAACAGGTTGCCCGCCAGCTCCCATAGAACCCGGTGTGCTTGGGTAACAGCTACTGGTTTCCCTGTCTCCCTCCCTCACCCAGACTCCCGGTAGGAGTTGTATGTTGCACTCATCCCCATGTCTCCCACACCCTGGGCCCTCTATCAGCGTCTGGCCCATGGTAGTCTCAGCATCCTGCGTGTCTGTTGGTTTGGTCCCCAGCATCCCTTCTCCCTTTCTTCCGATAACAGCCCTGCCCTTCCCCTGGAGAACTCCTCCTCTACCGCTCTACGGCCCCCTGGGATATTTCAACCTTCCTGGCAGAGAGTCACATGACCCTGGGAAGGCCAATCAGAGTTCATCACGCCCTGGATTGGCCCAAGGGGTGGGCATGTGAGCCAATCACAGTCCTTCCCTGGAATATTCTGCATTTTACCCTTGGATCATGAGCTGTATCCAACAGCAGAGTGACCAGTGGCCGGGGGATGGAGCCTGGGAGAATGAGGCACTGATGGAGTCAGTGGCAATCAGCCCCTCTGCCTTTCCATGTCTGGTGATCAATTCCCATGCCCTCTGTAACTTTTAGTTATTATCAAAATAACATAAGAACATGGTAACAAATCGAACAGTACAAAATAGCTCGTAAAGGAAAACAACAGGCCCTGCCCTGTTCTTCCCGCTTCATTCCAGAGGCAAACTATTTGACACATTTCCTTTTGTATTTTTTCTGACGTTTACCTTCATAACTCTAGATAATATGCTTCTACACCCATTTCTTGGTTTATAACTTTAGACTGAATCCATTGATTTCTCCAAAAGGTCTGTGAGAACTGAGTTCACTTACACTCCTACATCCTTCTTCTCAACTGAGATTTATAGCACATCTACTAGGCACCTACTGATTGCCTATATCTAAATGTCTATTTCTTTTGTTCAACTTTAGGTGGTTTATCTTGTCTTGCCAGCCCAGAATAAGAATAAATATGGATGTCCCTACCACTCCTCTGCGCATTCACATGTCACCTTGGGCAGCAATAAGATTTTTTATGTTGTCTGTGGCGTTCATATTTCCTTCTGCCCCATAATCAAGTTTTTATTGCTTTGTCCACATGTTGACTCAAAGGATTAAAAGCCACGAAACTGCATGACTATAATTGTTAAATACTGTTTACTGTAAATACCCGCTCTTAACTGAAGCTCATTGGATTGGGGTTTCTGTTGGTTGTGGCCAATATGTCCCAACTTACTCAAATTTTGGTGGGATTGAATGAGATCTATCCATGTGCCATGGAGACAGAGCTCTTCCAGGGCTGGATTAGTGGGCCTGGGACCTGCACAGTACCCAGGGCCTGTGCCCAGAAGGGCTCTGTGCTTGGTTTGATGTTTTGCTGTCACTGTCTTGAAATTCATAATCACCTTTGAACAAAAGTCCTCACAATTATATGGCCGATCCTGAGCTCATCACCTTGCTGACAGAAGCCTGGACCTCCTGAGAAACTCTCCTTGGACAGGGAGGAAAGGCGGGGTCCTTAGGCAAGTCCTGAAGCAGCCACAGGAAACTAAAGTAAAATGCCATGGACCTGAGCATTGGCTGGTGAATGTAGCCCACCTTGTGAGATCAGAATGGGCTTTTCCAAGCCTCTTCTTACAGAGGGCCAAAAGGTTGGCAAACTTGGGCTGCAAGAAGGAGGTGGGATTATCCACACAATACAGAGAGCACCAAGGCTGAATGGTTGGCCCCACAGTCCCATGCTTGTAGATGGCAGGTCCTAGATTCAAATCCTGGCATGATTCCTCTCTTCTCTACCATCTGACTCCAGAGTAGTGCGGCATGTGATGCAGCGCCGGGGTTTGAGTTCCAGGCCTGCTCCCAATTTGCTGGGTTTCCTTTAGTGAGGGGCTTGCCCTCTCTGGGCCATTTACCCCAGGGTCCACTGAGAAAGTGGATAAACTTTAAAAGTCTCTTTCAAATAGAATCACTACATGCCAGATAATAGAAAAGAGTACGTTTCTTCTATAGACAGATTCCAGCTAATAAATGTAGAAGGAATGAAATATACCATTTTGCACTCCCTAACAAATTCATTGCTTGAATGGCTGCTAACATTACATTAAAAAGAGAATAAGATACCGTGTGCCTCTTGATAGAAGAAGTCAACACTATCTAATGAGGTAGTCTTGCCTCCCCCCCCCAAAAAAATCAAACTTCAATCTGATCAAGCCTCTGTTTCTAACTACCAAGTTCCAAGATAGAGGATAGAGGAACATATTCTCTTACACCACAGGGCAGCAATAAGCAAAATGCCACAAGACAAACAGCTAGTTTCTTTCTATGAATACAAAAAACAAAACCAAACTCTAGACCCAAAGAAACTCAAAATTGATTTACCCACTGATTACAAGGTGTAGACCTTATTTGGATCAAAATTTAAACGATTAAAAAAAAGCAATTATGAAAAAAGCAATTATGTAACAATTGGAAATTTGAACAGGGACTGGGTCTTTGCTAATATTAAGACTTTTGTTTTTGGTGTAATAATGGTGTTGTGATTATGGTTTAGTTTGTAAGGAAGAGTCCTTTTCAAGATACACACTGACATATTTATGGATGAAATGATGTCACATTTGGCATCCTGCTTCAAAATAATACCGGAGGAGGGGTGTGGATTGCGGGGGGAGTGGATCTGGATGAGGCAGGATGGGCCATTGGGTCGATGATTCTCATAGCCGAGTGATAGGGATGTGAGGATTGGTTTTATTATTATCTCTGACTTTATACGTATAACCAATTACAGTTTTTAAAAGTTTCTTTTCAGTTTTTCAAAAGTTCCTTCAGCCTGTAGGAAGGGTCCATGATGGCCCCAGCTGAGAGTGGGAGATGGAAGGGGAAGAGTAGCCAAGCCTTTTCTGAGTAGGGCTGGGGGCCTGATTTAGGGAACACCAGTTCTTCTGTGGAACCAGGCTGGGCCCTGGGCTGTTGTGGTCGCTATGTCCAGACTCCGATCTGAAGCGTGGCTTTCCTGGTGTTTAGATGAGCTCACGGAGCCGGACGCTGTAATTGTAGAGCCCTGGCCGCAGCCCACAAGCCCAGCTCTCCCCTCCCTGGGGGACGCTGGCTCCGCATTCCAGGCACATCCTCAGCCACGTCAAACTATCTGGCCGCCAGCACGGGGCAGGAGAAGGTGCAGCAGCTGGTGGGAGCTTTGGGGCATTCCCAGACATATTTCCCACAACTCCCCTGGTGCCGGTGGTGCGGCCAGGGCTGGGCACTGAGGACCCAGAGGGTCAGAAGGCCATTCTCAGGCCCAACACCCAGGAGTGCTCCCCCAAGGTAGTGGGTGCTGACCACCTCGGTGCCCAATGTGCCTACGTGACCTTGACAAGATGCTTTCCCTCCCGAGGCCTTGGGTTCCCCACCCAACAGAAGGCGGCTCAGTGTTTCTCAGTGGGCTGCTATTGACCTTTAGGATGGATAATCCTTCTTAGTTAGCCTTCTCAGCCCCCTGCCCATTAAATGCCACCAGCAGTCCCTGTCACTATGGCAACCAAAAAATGCCCTACACATTTCCAACCACCCCTGGGTTACAAACCACTGTGGGTCTCTAAGGACCTTGCCAAGCCCATGGTTCTGTGCATCTGTGTTTCTGGAGAATTCAGGACAAACTGAGGAAAGGAGGGCCGAAACAGTTCATGTGGCTCACAGTCTTGTAGGGAGATGATCTTTGGATGGGTCTTGAAGTCTAAGTAGGAGTTTGCTAGGTGAGCAAGAAGGTATGGGGACTGGGCGAGGGGAGCCGAGGCTTCTAGGTGGAAGGATCAGCTTGGGTATGGCCTGGAGGTATGAAAGAGCATGTAGCGTCTGGAGAAGTACAGAAGTTCCCTGGGGCCCCAAGCTTTGGCCTGTGCTGAGAAACCAGGCAGCAGAGGTGGGACATCAACTGTGGACCACAGGGAACCAGCCAGGAGGTTCCAATGGGGCAGGAGCAGGGTTTTCCACTCCAGTCCCTCTGGACTGAGAGATCCCCAGCACCTATGCACGAACTGGGAGAATGTCTCTGTCTTCCTAGGAAGAATCCGTGGGTCAGAACTGCAGAGGATGCAGGTCCACAGCGGGGATCGCCTGCCGCAGTGGCTCCCGGATGGGAGAGAGATTGGGAGGGGGCTGCTCAAGCTGCTCAGATCATTGAAGAGCCTGCATGGGTGAGCAAGAGTGTGTGTGTGCGGACTCCCAAGAAAACAAAACCAAACACATTCCATAAATTAGATCGTGCCCAGGCTCTGCAGGAGACAGCTGGAGTGGGGAACCCTCTGGAAGGGGGTTGGGCAGACCTCTCAGAGCAGGTGGCTCTTGAGCAGAGAATTGACTGTGGACATTTGCTGGGCTTGGGCCATCAAAAGCACTCTCCTTCCCCACTGGACAGAGCCCACCCAGCTCCCTCCGCCCTCCTCTAGCCACAGGGTGGACACGGGACCCCAGCACCAGTCAGAACCTCCTTCTGAACCAGGCGGAGTGCAGAGGGTTGGAGACCCCCCCACCCCCTCCTGCCGCCTCCTGCCCGTCCTTCCACTCGGCCTTCTAGAGCGGTCTCGGTTCTTGCCTGTTGCCCCGGGGACCTGGTTTCCAGCCTTCGCGCCCATTTTCTGAGCCTGTGTGGGTGTGTCCATCTCTGTGGGTTTGGTTTTGGCTTTGAAAGGAGCAAAAGCCAGAACAAGAGTGCAAGGGGAGCCGATGAGGCTTGCAGATGAGGTTCGCCGGGAATCTGTTACACTTTGGGAAGGGGCTGCCGAGGCCACCATGCCCCCTGGAGCCGGCCCCTCGGCCTGGCACACACCCGTGCACGCCCACTCATGCGCCCTGGCGGGCCTCGCGGGAAGGAAATGCCAGCTGCATTTCTTTCGGCCTCTTTCAGCCTCCCGAGAGACTCCTCCGCTTCGACGCTTCCTCTGAGGCCATGTGAGTAGAGCAGGCCCAGTGGCCTGGGCGGGCCTCCGGCGGGGACCTGTGACTCAGGGCTCAGTCAGGCGGAGGCCGGATGTCAGCGCCATTCACTGGGCCACGAGGAATCTCACTCTGCTATTTATAGGCAGCCCGACTGCTGGCCCAGCCTGGCGGGGAAGAGGCAGCCTCAGCGGCGGGGGTGTCGGGGGATGGGAGCAGCAAGTCCAGGCTCAGGACGAAGCCAGGCCTCACCACCCCCTCCACCTGCCTCAGGGGCCTCCAGACTAGGAGTGAACTGGACTAGCTCTCCCACTCCAGAAATAGTCAGGGCTGGGGCAGGCCAGGACAGTGAGCCCGGAGCCTGCATGACCCATGAAGGGAGCACGCCTGAGGTGATGGACACGTGGGTGGCCTGGCCTGTCATGGCCCTGGAAGGGTGGGCCTCGTGGGAAGGGGTCAGGTGAAGGTAGCCCCCAGAGGCCAGGTGTCCTGAAGTTCCACCCCCAGAGAACTCACCCTACGCTTCCTGTTTTGGGGTCCCAACTTGCTTCATCTGTCAAAGACCCCTGATCCCACCTACCATCTTGCCCATGGCCAAGATGGCTTCTTATTCTTAAGAAAGCTGAGATTTGATACCTATTAGGAGTCGGGCCCTGCCACATATATTCCCTCATTCAGTCTCACAAAGCCTTGTAACATAGGTATCAATAAGCCCATTTAACAGAAGTCAAAACTGAGGCTCAGCATGGTTAGTAGTTGCCTGGCATGGAGCATGTGCTTGTGCACAAATGTGCATTATGTGTACGAGTGTGCAAAGGGGAGCTACATTCCCCTGTCACGGGGTGCTGTCAGGAGTGAGTGAGATCACATTGGCTGT
Organism: Mirounga leonina; assembly: GCF_011800145.1. Lineage (NCBI taxonomy): Eukaryota > Metazoa > Chordata > Mammalia > Carnivora > Phocidae > Mirounga > Mirounga leonina. The sequence continues at coordinate 6,420,815 of NW_023270503.1, forward strand.
TACTGGCTGCCATCTCTTTATGGAGCACCCATCCACGTGGCTTACTTTGTCCCTGGTTGAGCTTGCATCTCTGATCACATTGGAATACTCATGTGTTATGTGTCTGTCCATCGCCTACACTGGGCAAGGTGAGGAAAGAGTCTTGCTCCCCCTGTGACTGCAGCCCCCAGCTCGGAGCCTGGAACAGAGCCATTGCTCTTCCTCAAGGACCTTCAGAGGCTCCCCCACCCTCAGACTCTGCCTCTCTGCAGCAGCCCTGCTGGATGCTCTGCTGTGCGGGCTCTGTGCGCCCGGCAGATACTCAAAAACTAGAAGGGCCACTGCTTCCAGAAGGGCTGTGGGACTGGGAGCCAGGCTGCAAGCTCCAGGCCCTTCGTCCTCGTGGCCTTCTTGTGGGATCCAATTTCCTGAACAGGAGGCCCTTCCAGTGGAGGCTCCTCACCCTTCCTTCCACTCCATGCACATCGCCTCCTAAGAGGATCAGCAAACCTCAGGATCTTTTCTGGGTCTTGTAAATTTTGCAAGCCTCTGACAGTCTCCAAATGTCACTGCCTTTTCTCTTCCCAGCAGGACACAATGAGGGCACATAGGAGGGGAATAGGGTTGGAAGTGGAGGGGGCAGGATTGGTTCTGAGGTTCCCTGAGGACTTAGGAGTTCAGGTAAAGGGAAAAGGGGCCCCAAGGGGTGAAGATCTTGGGGAAGGGAGGTACACCTTCAAGAATGTGGACAGAAGAATGGGGCACCTGGGTGGCTCAGTCGGTTAAGCGTCAAACTCAGTTTCGGCTCAGGTCATGATCTCAGGGTCCTGAGACCGAGCCTCACGTCAGGCTCCACTCTGGGCATGGAGCCTGTTTGAGATTCTCTCCCTTTTCCTCCCCCCTCTGCCCCTCCCCCTGCTTGCAGGTGCTCTCTCACAAATAAATAATAAAATCTTAAAAAAAAAAAAAAGGAGAAGAAGAATGTGGCAGAAGATCTGGCTGATTGAAAGGCTGAGGCATGGAGTCCTGGGGTGTGGTGATGAGTAGTAGGACGCTGATCTCCAGGGCCTGGGGGCAGGCTAAGGTTCCTTCTGAACACAACATTGGAGCCAGTCAAGGGTGTCAGGCAGGGTGCCGTTTAGAAAACTCCTTCTGGCCCCGGGGGTAAAGGGCCTGGAGGGGACAAGCTGGTGGCAAGAGGACCAATTAGACAACACTGCAGCCTTCATGGTGAGAGATGAACTTGGGAGGGGGTGGAAACATGGGGTGGGCGGGAGGGGAAGACGAAAGAGCTACGATGTGGCACTGACCGGCCTCCCCGAGGCCCAGCCTACACTGATGAAGGTTGAGGTGACCATGGTGGGAGAGGAGGAGAAGGCCCAAGAGACCCTGTCATCCGCGCCAGCTGGATGGGTGCAGAAATGACATCATTTTCGTGTACTTAACACAAGGTAAACAGGGGTGGAAAAACTCAGGCACTCATTATCTAACTTGGTAGCTGGTGGCTGGCTCCTTAACAACCGGTTTTCTGGGATTCTGCAGTCCTCAGGCAGGGGGGAGCCGGACGGAGGGGCTTCCTTTCCTGTGCACAGTGAGTGGGACGCTGGCCCCCTTTGCCTGGGCCTCTTCCTTTGAGTCATTCCCTCCATGTTCATGGAGCTCAGGGCCTGCTGAAGGCCAGGCACCTGGCTAGCCACTGGGGCGTGGTGGAAAGCGAAGGCAAGTGTGGTCGGGGGGATTTGATTTTGGCAACCAGGTGGGCTTGAGACCTCAAAGGTAGGAAGTGGGGAGACCAGTGGGGAGGTTGTTGTAAGCATTCCAGCATAAGCGGGACACATCCTAGAAGACACCTTGCAGATCATCCAGTCTCACCCTTGATTCTACAGATGGGTAAACTGAGGCCCAGAGAAGTCAAAGGATGTATCTAGAGTCATATACTGGGCGAGAAGCAGGGGCAAGACTAAAACCCAGGTGTTCTGATGTCAGTGCTTCTTTCTGACAAATCCACTGAGAACTGGCTGACTTAAGAATAGAAAGAATGAAAAACAGCAAAGCATAGAGTCTGGCCTCCCCCTTAGCACTCACCACCCAGGCATGCACACATGTGGGCTTTCCAGAGGGTCAGAGAGAGAAATGTCTTCTTGCTGGGTGGGTCCCAAGTGCTTTCCCTTTGTCCCTGGAACCCACCCCACAATCCAATCCGATCTGAGGCAGGAGGAAGAGCTTCCTCCTTGGGGAAAGAGCTGAAGGCTGACCAACAGCGGCCAGGCAGCCTCAGGGAACGGCCTGTGAGCCACAGTTTGCTGCCTCCTCGCTGGGAGCGCCTGGCCTCTCTCCATCCTCCTTTGATGGAAAGCCCCAGTGAGGGGACAACTTCCCAAGGAGGGCTGAGGCCCAGCAAGTCCCTGCAGGACCCCCACACTCAGGGGGCTCCGGGCTTTCCCTTGCAAAGCAAACCACACCCACCCACTCCTCCCCCAAAATCTGGTAGGTTTTATTCTCTGCCTTGAACAACAGCAACAAACAACAGCAGCATTTCCTTTTCCTAACGTCAGGTGAGTGCAACAGACAGCATGGAGAACAGCTGGAGCACTACCCCTTGACTCTGGACAGATCGCTAGCTCCCCTGGGCTCCAGGGCCCCCATCTGTGTTGGACCTTAAGGTCCCTAAACTTCACTCACTTGTGAGTTTGAATAACTACTTAATATGAATGCCCAAAGCTACTAAATCCAAGCCCCTCCCTTTCCCCAGCAGTGCTTCCTGGGAGCCCCCAAGGGGGCCTCCTACCTGTCCTCTCTGGCCCCCAAAAGATGGCCACACCCTAATCCTTAGAACCTGGGAATAGGTTACCTTACACGGCAAAAGAGACTTTGCGGGTGTGATTAGGTTAGGGGTCCTGAGATGGGGAGATGATCTTGGATTATCCAGGTGGGCCCAATGCAGTCACAAGGGCCCCTGTCGGCCAGGGCGGAAGCATCAGAGTCAGAGAAGACGATGCAGTGACAGAAGCAGGGTAGACAAGGCCAAGGTCGGAGTGATTCAAGGGAGGGGCCATGAGCCCAGACGAGCCGCCGCCTCTGGAAGCTGGAAAAGGCAAGCAAATGGATTCTCCTCCAGAGCCACCAGCAGAGATGCAGCCCGGCCAGAAGCTTGATTTTAGGACTTCTGACCTCCAGAATGCGGGAGAAAAGTTTGTATACGTTGTAAGCTACTAAGTTTATGGGAGCTTCTTACAGCAGCAGTAGGAACCCGGCTTGCGGGACCGAACTCCCGTGGACGGATGGCCACCCCCATCCCTCCTAGACCACCCTGCCTGTCCTCTTCTGCCCCTTCGCTGGGCCACTGCCACATCCTTGGGGGCTCCAAGGCAGCCGCCTCTGCTGGCAACAGTTTCTGCATGGGCTTCCCCCGGCGCCCCGAAGTCTGGAGGTCTCTGCCCATTCACCCCAACAATGAACATCTACAGTCTTCACGGAAAAGCACTCTTCGTGGCTCCCAAGGGCCACACACCCACACCTGCCCTCTCCACCCTCAGGCTGAGCCCCTGCCACAGGACAGATGGCACCATCCTCACTGATAATACTTCAGCTGGTCTCTGAGTGGGGCTCCCTGTACTAGAAGTCCCTCACTCGTTCAGGAGTTCTTCTCAAGCACCCCCATTCTCCACCCTGCCCCCCCTCTCCAAGATGGCCAGCCATTCTCTGTATGAATGCCTCCGGGTGTGTATGTGCTTCAAGGGTTATGTGTTTCTTCCCCCACACAAAGCAGCTGACCCACATAGATACATGGTAGGAGACAGGGGCATGGCAGGTGCCAAACCCCATACGCCATGAACCGACCAGGGATCAGGTTCAAGGACGTGACATAACCTGCCCATGTAGCTTACAAGCTGGGTGTATCTGTGAGCTGGGTTCGTGGTTGCTTATGAACCCCGATATTGATGTCCCTCAGCCCCTTCTTGCCTCCAGGTCCCTTCCCTACCTCTTTTTCACTGGTGGCATTAATTAAGACTTTTACAACTTTCATTTAGTTATGCAAGTGACAGATGTTCCCTGAAGAAAACAGTTAAGCAAAAAACAAAACAAAACAAAACAAAACAAAACAAAACCAAAGCAGGACAGAACAACCTAAGTGTCCAGCAATGAATGAATGGATAGTGAATGGATAAAGATATATACATAATGCAATATTATTTGGCCATAAAAAAGAAGGAAATCCTGCCATTTGCAACAACATGGATGGATGGACCTTGAGGGTATTCTGATAAGTGAAATAAGTCAGACAGAGACTTATGATCTCACTTACACATGGAATCTTAAAAAAATAAAACAACACCCCACAAACAAACAAAAAACCAAACTCATAGAAAAAGAGATCAAATACGTGGTTGCCAGAGACAGGGGTTGGGGGGAGAGGGTTGGATGAAGGTGGTCCAAAGACACCAACTTCCAGTTCTGAGATGACTAAGTACTGGGGTGACTCCAGCTAACACTGCTGCATGGTGGATTTCAAAGCTAAGAGAGTGAATCCTAAGAGTTCTCATCATGCAGAAAAAAAAACCCACATTTTTTTCTTTTTTCTTTTTGTATCATATGAGATGAGGGATGTTAACTAGACTTAAACTCACTGTGGTCATCACTTCACAATATATGCAAGTCAACTCATGTTCCTGTACACTTTCAACTTCTACAGTGCTATATGTCAATTCTATCTTTTTTTTTTTTTTAAAGATTTTATTTATTTATTTGAGACAGAGAGAATGAGAGAGACAGAGAGCACATGAGAGGGGGGAGGGTCAGAGGGAAGAGCAGGCTCCCTGCCGAGCAGGGAGCCCGATGCGGGACTCAATCCGGGGACTCCAGGATCATGACCTGAGCCGAAGGCAGTCGCTTAACCAACTGAGCCACCCAGGCGCCCCTATGTCAATTCTATCTTAATAAACCTGGAAAAAAATAAAGCAAGGTATATTCAGCGTGTTTGGATAAATGGGGAAAAAAGAAGCAAATAAAAATGGTCTCTGATCCCACTATATAAAGATAACAATCCAATAATCCAGGGCACCTGGAGAGAGATATATATATATACATATATATATATATATATATATATATCGCTGTATATCTCACTTAACACTCCTGGAATATTATTTATTTGTTTGTTTTAACACAACCACGATCGTATCAAACATGCCACTCCAACACAGGCTGTTTTCTCACTCAGCAAATGTATGATGAACTGCTTTCTGGGTCAATAGACACATGTCTACAGCACCATTTTTCATGGGCATATGGTATTTGCCTAAGTGAATGTGCTATATGATATTAAGTCTATTGTTGGACAGTTATGTTTCCAATTTTTCAAAGCTGTAAACAATGTTGCCTTGTAAATTCTTCTTGGCCCACTTTTTCAGCTATTTTGGGAGAATAAATTCCTAGAGGTGAAATTGCTGGGTCAGAGGTTGTGCGCATTTTTAAGGTTTTTGGTGCATATTTGTTGCCTGCTCTTAATTCCAGATTCATTTCTTTCCTGATCTGGATTTGCCACCCAGTTTAGCATTAGCTCGAGGACAAGTAAGTTTAGGTGGTAAATCTGCTCTTTGTAATTCTCCAGGCTACGTCTCTCCATTAATATGTATGACTGAAAAAAAATTGACTCTAGTTTCCATTTTTAAAATGCCAAGCATATTCTCATCCTGATGTTCCAGTGAGCCTGGGTCTTCCTAGTAGTAGTGGGCATGGGATTAAATGCTGCTTCTCCCTTCTAGACTGAGAAGTTCCTAGTTAGGCCAAAGACAGTGTAATTTCTCTGAACCTCAATTTACTCATCTGTAAAATGGAGATATTAACTGTACTTTGCAGGATTTTCATTGGCGGGGAGAAAGGAACCCAGCTCAGTGTCTGACACATGATGAAACCTCACCACTTTGGTTTTGTACTACCTGTCTGAGGCCCAGGTGGTGTGCGGTGGGGTCTCCTGGCCCGCATGTAGTCACTGGACACTTGGATCCTCCTAGGCCCTGTACCTGACAATCCCTATCCACATTTCCAGCCAGTCTCCCTCAAGAACAACCCCCCAGATTTGCTCTACCTTAAAAAGCCCTTGAGCTCTCAGAAGGACACCAACACCAGAAAACAGAACATTAGAGAAAATTGCTTGTCTAAAATAGACAAATAATTTTCATTTCATCCTTACCTCCGCATTCTACTTTATCTGTCCCTTTGCTGTCCCTTTTTCTACATAAACCAGGCACGAGGGCGGTATTATTCTTATAAATTCTTGGGATGGATTACATAACTTCAAAAGAAAGGCAAATGCTTGGGAAATGGACAGAAGCCTTTGCTACTATTTAAAGAGACAAAGCCCAGATCACCCTTTGCCTCCTGACCCTCAATAGCTGCCTGGCCTCATTCTTGGGCTGTCCAAAGAGAGTCCTAGCTGAGTCAGTTCAGAGCTGTCTGGCCCAACTTCCTAGATGATCAGAATCCCCTGGGAGGCTTATGAAAATGCAGATTCCCGGGCCCTGGGACAGACCTCTTGAGTCAGATTCTCCAGGGGAGAGACCTATATATTTACAAATGTACATTTAACAAGTACCAGGTAATTCTTAACATCAGGAAAAATAATAAACACTATCATAGAGGGAGAAAATGTTGATAGTTTTCAACCTTGGCTGCAAATTACAGTCTCCTAGGGACCTTTAAAAGCCCGACACCCGGTTAAATCAGAATCCCGATCACCGTAAGAACCATGTATAGCAACCAGTGGGAAGACCTTTGACTACATGGGAGCCAAGAGTCCAGGGTTCTAGCACTGGCTTTGCCACTAACTAGTTGGGTGGCATCCCTAGGCCCCAGCTGCCACATATGCAAAATGAGGGACCTGGGCGAGCCCAATGGGAAAATGCATTCTGTCATGTGTGTCAGCCTGACCGATAGGGAGTGGCTGTGTCCCAAGATTGAAAATTCTGGGGTTGGGACTGGGCTAAACAGGAAAGAGTGCCTTAATTGATTAATGATGTCTGCCATGGCTGCAGACAGAGGGTGTTGGGGCTTGCTATCCCCAGATTAGGCCCCATCTAAGCTTCGGTGACATAATGATAATGGCACCAGATTTGTTATGATGAAGAATTGAGATAATCCATGCAAAAAAAACACCTTGCAACCCGCACAGTGCCATACAGATGTTAGTTATTATAGCAATAGTTATTACTTTAGTTCGAGGATGTTATTTCTTCAACACTTTAAGGAAGGGTCCTGAGCAGCAAGGAGCCGGCCTCGGCCAGGGCAGGGTGAGGTGGGGTGTCTGGGTCAGAATATACTCTCAAATTGGGAATCACATGGGATTACAGTAATGGATCATTGAACTTATCAGGGGTTTCAAAGCTAGAACTCTTCTTTTTTTCAACCTGACTGAGAAGTAAAATGGTCGAGGGAAGACAATAAAGAGGGTTCTGGATTCCAAAGAACATCTCTGCCCCAACCAGAGCCTACTAACCATATTGTCTTTCTACTTTCAGGAAGGCTGATATTTAAGGTCCCCATCCACCCCATCCATCCGTCTACCCATCCACCCTTCTCTCCACCCATCCCTCTACTCATCCACTTGTGCATCCATCCATTTATGGACCTAATATTTATTGAGAATTTACCATGCAGCAGACATGTTCTAGGTTCTGGGATACAGTTGGGGCTGCTATGGCGCACAACTCCAGGGGGAAGCATCACTTGGGTGTTCACGTAGATATCACACAAATAGATATTTGCATAGATCTACTGGACACAGAAGTGAATAAGACAGACAAAGTCTTTGCTGGCATGGATCTTTCATTCTGGGGGGGGAAAAACAATAAAGAAGAAAGCAAAATGAATGAACAAGATCATGTCACCTAGTGATGAGTGCTAAGAAGAAACCAAATCAAGGTGATGTGATAGACAGTGACGGGTATGGGACAGATTGGGTGCCTAATTTGGATCTAGCGGCCAGGAAAAGTAATATTTGAATAAAGGCCTGACTGACAAGGAGCAGCTTGCCATGAATGTAGAGCATATCGGGCAGTGGGAACAGCAAGTGCAAAGGTCCTGAGGTAGGAAACAGTTCTAGAAACCAAAAGAATGTCAGTGTGGCTAGAGTTCAGTGTGTGAAGGGCAGAATGGTAAGAGAAAATTAATTTTTGGCTTAAGCAACTGGGTGAATGCTTGATGCCATTTATTGAGATGGAGAAGACTGACAGAGGAACAGATGGACAGGGAAGTGAATCAAGAGATCTATTTTGGCCATGTTGCCCTTGAGGGGCATATCAGACATTCAAGTGGAGGTACTCAGTAGGCAGCTGGACTTTGGAACACAGAGGTCAAAATGGAGGCATGAATTTGGGAGTTGTGGTAGATATGGGTGTTGCTTGTTCAATATCCATATCCATTTTTCATGCTTGCTACCCTAATTTATGTTGCTGTGTCCATATCTTCCATGTGCTTGGGATAACTCCACCCCTGCACTAGGAGTGGGATGTAGAGCTCAAGTCTAAGCTGATACACCCCATCCTCTGGTCATGTAACTGGTTCAGGAGAGGGCATTTGAGTCCATCTGAAGCTGCAGACAAGTGTTAGTTTTCTAGCTCTTTCTAGAACACTCTAGAAGAAACCTCTTCTTTCTCCTGAACATGAAGAATCTGGAAGTCATTGCAACCATGAAGGGTAGCCAGGATTACAATAAGGTTGATACAATGGAAAGCAGAGTAGAAGAACATGGGAAAAAAAAGGTAAACCTTCTGATACCAAATCACTAGAACCCATCCTGCCTCAGAGTTTTATGGGACAAGAAATGCACCCAATCCTCTAAGCCAAATTGTGCTGAAATCTCTTTACTTGCAGCTGAACACAACCCAACTGATAATGGCCATGGGGCTAGATGCCATCTGGGGAATGTGTGGGGAAGAGTGTAGGTGAACCAGGAAGGGGGTGGACCCAGAGGCAGGCTACTGAAACTTTTCCAAAGCAGGGGGTGATCCCTGAATGCAGCAATCCTGGGAGTTGTCCTGTGCATTGTCTGGATCTCTTTTTTGGAGAAGTAAATGCACTAAACACACACACATACACAAACACACACAAACAAAAAAACCACACAGGTTTTTGTGTCACAGAAGCTAGATTTAAGCAACCTCTGCCATTTGCCGTCTGTGTGAGTTTGGGCAACTCATTTACCCCCTGAGCCTCGGTTCCTGGCCCTGTGGGAAGGAAGTCATAATACCCACATCAAAGGGCTGTATGAAGGTTACTGGTGTGAAGGACGTGCCATGCCATGGCAAGTGACACTTACTGCCCCTCCCTTTTGCCTTCCTCTTCAGTGGTATAAGCTGCCTTCTCTCAAAGCATTGTGAAGGATGCCAAGTCATTTTATCCTAAAACTAAAAATTTTAAGTGCTCCCTCACATACTCCGACTCCAGAGAAGCAGATGATAACCAGGCACATTCGTTCCACATTTTAATGCATCTACCACATTTTAGCATGAAAGGAGATGCTCTAATTAGGTAAGAAAGAAGCATCCAGTCTGGTGGGTGCTCAGTAATGACTCATGTGGAACAGGGAGGAAAGGCTGCTTCTAACAGGCGTCACCCTGATAAGATGACCCATCCTCAGAAGTTACTGAAACTTTAGCCCCAAGGGTGGGAAACAGATTTTTCTGGAACTGGAATGTAACTATTGGAGACTGAGGCATCACAGGAGGCCAGGATGATGGTTACGGACAGGTTAAGCTTCCCTAACGCCTCTCCCAAAGGGGAGATAGTGAGGTCCTCCCAAGCCATTGCCATACATCTTATGGAGCAGAGAAATGTTTCTTGGCTGGGTCCAAGTTCCAGCTCTGCTACTTAATAGCTTGTGACCTGGGCAAGTTATTCGATGCACCTGTACTTCCGTTCTTTCGTCTGTAAAAGGGAAAATTGGGATGCTAATGTTTGTTCCTTATGCGCTCATGTATTGCTGGCAGGAATGCAAAAAAGTATAACTCCTATTGAGGGGGATTTGGTAGTACCTAGTAAAATTACATATGCAACTACACTTTGACCCAGTAATTCCATTTTTAGGAATCTATCCCAAAACCACAATGGCAAAAATTCAAAAGATACATGCCCAGAGTTATTTGTTACAGCACGATTTATAGCAGCAAAAGACTGGAAACACAAATGTCCATCATCTGGGGACTGGTTGAATAAACTATGGTCCATCCATACAATGGAGTTCTATGCAGCTGCTAAAAGGAGTGAGGACTACTTTGGTGTACTGCTTTGGAGGTGATCTCCCAGATACGATGTTAAGTAAAAAAAGAGAAAAGTGTGTTTAGTATTCAGCCATTTATCCAAGAAAGGAGGGAGAATGTATCTGGTGTAAGAAAGTGGTTCAATTTCATTCTTTTGCATGTAGCTGTTCAGTTTTCCTAAAACTATTTATGGAAGAAACTGTTTTTTCTTCATAGTATATTTTTGCCTACTTTTGTGCAGATTAATTGACATAGAAGCATGGGTTTATTTCTGGGTTCTCAGTTCTATTCCATTGATCCGTGTATCTATTTTTGTGCCATACTGTTTTCATTACTATAGCTTTGTAGTAAATCTTGTGTGTAATATTTGTTCTCAATGTGCTCATATATCCCCAGCAGGAATGCAAAACACACACATGCGCACAAACACACACAAAACACACAGTTTTTTCAATTCGGAGGATAACCAAAAAGTTTTTTGAATGATTACCTATAAGGAGAGATGGGAGGGCAAAGAGTCTAGATTGCTCTAAAAGTGGTTCAGAATATCATTCCCTCTCCTTTTGTGTAGGTTTGGAATCTTCCATAATATATTTTTTAAAGACTTTATTTGAGAGAGAGAGAGAGTGAGAGAGAGAGAGAGAGAGAGATCATGAGCAGGGGGGAAGGGTAAAGGGAGACACAGACTCCCCACTGAGCAGGGAGCCTGACGCAGGGCTCCATCCCAGGACCCTGGGATCATGATCTGAGCCAAAGGCAGACACTTAACTGACCAAGCCACCCAGGCGCCCTTACATTATATTTTTAAAATGCTTGTTCCTTTGACCTCACACTAACCGACGGACACCACAGCGTGGTGCAGAACCACCAAATACATAGTCTTATCTCAGCCTTTTATGTTAGAAGCAGTAAGCCTTTTCTTGATTAAGTATGTTCTGCATCTCTGCATCCTGCAGCCTAGCCCACTCTACATAATACACAGTTCTGCCATTTCTCTTCTAAGTCTTGGCTTGGCCTTTCCCTCCTGGCTTGAAAGGTTTGGACTCACCTCACAGAGGACCAATCTCCAGTCCTTTTTTCACCATATGTTCTCAATGATAGGGAAGGCAGAAGTCTGGGCCCTGCCTATTCCTTGGACCCAGCCCCAGGCCAACAAAGGAGTTGGCAAGTGCACTGGCAGCTCTACATTATTGCTGGTCACTTGCTCTATAAGACAAGGGATACTTGCTTTGGCCCAGTGGTTTTGATTCTTCTTCTTCCTTTTAAAATATAGGGTTCTTGCGTTCAAATCTTACAGTGAACACAGCTTTTTAAGCAGATTTAAAAAGTAAGCTTCTCTGGTTAAAATAGAGAAGAGTTCAGAGCCCTAAGTTCTCAGCTCCCACTGCAGCAGAGCCTACCAGGTATCCACATCATCATGCTTTCACTCCTTCCTTCTTAGTCAATAAAAGCCCTATTTTTAGCTGAGCATACTGCTGCCTGGCATAAAAGACTATTTTCTAGCCTCCCTTGCAGTTAGATAGAGTCATGTGACTACATCCTGACATCAGAAGTAAAGGGAAATGTCGTATATGACTTCTGGTAAATCTTATTAAAAGAAAGGCGGGGGGAGAACCCGGAACTATTAGAAGTAATAAATGAATTTGGTAAATTTGCTGAATTCAAGATCAGTGTACAGAAATTCGTTGCATTTCTATACACTACTAACAAAATAGCGGAAAAGGAAATTAAGAAAACAATCCCATTTATAATTGTAAGAAAAATACCTAGCAATAAATTTAACCAAAGAGGTGACAAACCTATACTCTGAAAACTTTAAGACACTGATGAAAAGAACTGAAGATGACACAAATAAATGGAAAGATATACCATGCTCATGGATTGGAAGAACTAATATTATTAAAATGTCCATACTACCCAAAGGAATCTACAGACTCAATGCAGTCCTTACCAAAATACCAATAGTATTTTTCACATAATCAAAACAAAAAAATCCTTAAAAGACCCCAAATAGCCAAAGCACTCTTGAGAAAGAAGTATAAAGCTGGAGGTATCAAAATCCCAGATTTCAAGACTTACTACAAAGCTATAGTAATCAAAACAGTAACCACCAACATATAAAGACATGTGTATAAAGTTATTTGTTATAACATGCTTATAATGACAAAGACCAAAAATTTTTTTTGTTTATTAGGTAAAGTATGCTAGATCCCATAACATGGAATAATATGTAGCTATATAAACGCTGAATTAGATCTGCATCTAATGACTGACTTTAAAAAACAGTGATTGTATTTATATGAGTAAAGCAAGTTTCAGCAAAAATATATCAAATACAACCTCAGGTTTATAAAAACTGAAGATGAAATCCCTATATACATGTGTACATGTTTATATGAGCATGGAGAAAGATGAAGGATCCCTAGGAGACCATTTATATTAGTTATTTGGTGTGGGATGTATATTTACAGAGAAAATCAAAACATATGGCAACATTAGCATATGAAACAGATCAGGATGAATAGAGCAAAAGTGTTCTAAACTCCTTGCATTGTCTGGGAAGCAAGTACAAGTGCTAATTAAACATTGATTTCGATAAATCAAGGATGCATATTGTTTATCTTTCGCATAACCTATAAAATAATTGTAAAAGGGTATATAACTTCTGAGCCAATGGGGGATGAATAACAAGAAAATTCTTACTCAATCCAAAAGTGGTCAATGAAGGAGAGGTAAGAAACATATAATAGGAGGAACAGATAGGAAACACTCAGTAAAATGATAGCTTAAAAGCAAATATATCAGAAATTATAAAAAATATAAATATAGTAAATGCTCCAATTACTGTTAGATTAGATTAAAAAACACAACTGTCTGTTGTTTACAGGAAGGACATCTAATAAACCAAGATACAGAAAAGTTGAAAGTAAAATATAGGGAAAAATTATTCCATGAAAGACTAACCAAAAGGAAGCTGGTGGTACTATACTAGTATTTTTCAATGTAAAATTTAAGGCAAAAAGAATTGCTAGAGATAAGTAGGGAATTTTGTAACTATAAAACATTCAATTCACTAAGAAGATAGAACAATTTCAAATTTGTATTCACCTAATAGTACAGCTTTAAGTATATGAAAAGCAAACATTAAGAAGAAATAGAAAATTCCACAAGGAGGAAGATTTTAGAACACAACTCCCAGATGCTGATTTTTTTTAATCAGATAAAGATTTGAATAATATGATCAATAAAATTGACCTAAAGGAAATATATAAAACACTGCACCGAATGACTGCAGAAAATACACTCTTTATAAGCATACCTTAAACATTTACAAATGTTTACAAATTTGCCAGAAAGCAAATTTTAAAACCTTTGAAAAGCTGAAAATTATATAGGGGATATTTATTCTATGATCATAATACAATTACATGAAATCAGCATAAAGAGATAACCAGAAAAACCCTAATACATTTGGAAATTAAGAAATATACTTCTAAATAACCCATGAATTAGAAAATAAATCATAACAGAAATTTTAAAATATTTTGAACTGAATAATGCAAAGTACTATGTATTGACAGCTGTGGGATATACCTAAAGATGTGCTTACAGAACTCTCACCACATATATTAGAAAAGAAGAAAGACTGAAAATCTTAAAGGTTAAGCTCTCACCTCAAAATGTTAACCAAAGAATAACAAATTAAACTCAAAGAAAATAGAAGAAAGAAAATATTCAGAAATTAAATGAAACTTAGGAAACAAACACACACCAAAGAGTATTGAACAAGATGAATAGTTGCGTCTGGAAGAATGAATGCAACTGGTAATCCCCAAGCAAGACTGATGGGAGAGAGAGAAAGACACACATAATGAATGTCAGCCGTGAAAACAAGAATCTTACCATAGATTCCACAGATCCTGAAAAGGCAAGAAGAAAATATTGTGAAGAACTATATGCCAAAACATTTTAAACATCAGACGAAATAGACAAATTTCTTGTAAAATGTGACTTACAGAAAAATGACATAAGAAAATACAAAAACTGAATATTCATAAGACTTAGTCAATTGACAATTTAAAATACTCCCACAAAGAAAACTACAGTTCTAGAGAGCTTTACTGGCAAATTCTGCCAAACACCTAAGGAAGAAATAATTCCAATCTTGCAAACTCTTCTAGGGAATAAGATATATCAATCCACTACTTATTTTGTGAAGCCAGTAAGACTTTGACAACAAAACTGAGCCAGAACATTTAGAAAGGGAAAAAAAGAAAAAAAAGAAAAAAAAAAAGCCACAGGCCAGTCTCACGCATGAACATAAATGTAAAAATTCTAAACAAAATATTTCCCAACTTATTTATGAGTAAATCAGGTTGGGTTCTTTCTACAAATGCAAACTTGGATCAACATTTGAAAATCAATCAATGTAATTTATTACATTGACAGGCTAAAGGATAAAAACAATCTCAATAGATACAGAAAAATATTTTGATAAAATTTAACATCCATTCGTGATTCTTAGCAAACTAAGAATGGAAGGGAACTTCCTAAACATGAGAAGCGCATCTCGAAAAAGACCTATCATAATCTTCATACATAATGGTGAAATGATGAAACATTCCCCTTTGAAATCAAGAACAAAACAAGGATGTTTGTTATCACCAATGTGATCATTGTATTAGTCTAGTGCAGTAAGATAAGAAAGGATTGAAAAGTAAGAAATACAACAGTCATGATTTGCATGTAATATATGATGTGTAGAAAATCTAAAAGTTACATTTTGAGAATTAATGAATAAATTTAGTAATGCATTAGAAACAAGGTCAATATACTAGATTTGTCTATATATCAGGGAAAAAACCCAAATACAATGAAATAAAATACCATTTTTCAATAGCATTAAAAATAAACCTAAGAATAAATCTAGTAAAATATGTTACAAAGTAAACCTCTAAACAGTATGAGAAATAGCTAAGATCAAAATAGAGGACTATACTATGTTCATGAATTGGAAGATTCAAATTGTAAAGATGTCTACTGTACCCAAATTATTCTGTAAATTTAATGTAATCGCAACCAAAATCCCAACTTTTTTTTACAGAGCTTCATAAGCTGATTCAAAGCTGCATGTGAAAGTACAAAATATTCAGAATAGCCATGTCATTCTTGAATGAGAAGAACAAGATGGGAGGACTTTTCCTATCTAACATCAAGAATTATTATAAAACATACAGCATTTAATAGTGTGGTATAAGGACAAATTCATCAATGGAACAGAATAAAAAGCTCGGAAGCAAACCCAGATGTATATATACATGAAATTTATGACAAAGGCAACTCTGCAGAGCAGTAGGGAAATGGCAGTCTTCAATAAATGGTGTTGGACAACATAATTATATGTTCTTTTGAAGCAAAAATACCTACTGTATAATTCCAAAGGAAGTGAAAAACATGAGATACATCTGAAAGGCAAAAGGAAGGAAAGAAGGAAAGAATCCTTCTAGATAACAGAGGTAAAGTTCTTCAAGAACAGTCATGAAGGAAACAATTGTTAAATTTGACTATATTAAAATTAAGAACTTTTGGTCATCAGAAGACATTCAGAGAATGAAAGGATGGCCACAAGGTGAGAGAAGATATTTGCAATACAAATAACCATAAAAAACTCACAGTTTTAATATATATTTTAAATTCCTTCAAATCCTTAAGAGAGAGGCAAACAACCAAAAAGAAAACTGGGCCAAGGATTTGAAAAAGCACTTTACAAAAGAGATCTCCCGTGGCTAATAAACAAATGAAAAGGTGCTCAACCTGATTATTAATCAGGGAAACACAAAATAAAATATAATGCAATACCACTGAACACCCACAAGAATGGCTAAAATTAAGCCATGATAATAGCAAGTGTTGACAAGGATCTAGAGCAACGGCCACTTACACATTGCTGATTGGAGTGCAAATTGATATGATCACTTTGGAAAACTGTTTGGCATTATCTACCAAAGCAGCACACCCACATAGCACCCAACTCAAGTTCATCCCTAGGTATATACCCAATAGAAATGTGTGTACGTGTGCACCAAGAAACACAATTAGAATGTTCATAAGTGGCATCATTCACAAAAGCCAAAAATTAAAAGCAATCTAAACGACCATCAAACATGAAACAGAGAAATATATTTGGTATGTTTAGACAATGAATGAACTACAGCCACATATTGTACCATGGATGAATCCCACAAATGTAATATTGAATAAAATAAGCCAGCACAAAGAGGCCCATACTTCCATTTATATGAGGTTCATAAAACAGGCACAACTGTGGGGCGCCTGGGTGGCTCAGTCATTAAGCGCTTGCCTTCGGCTCAGGTCATGATCCCAGGGTTCTGAGATCGAGTCCCGCATCGGGCTCCCTGCTCAGCGGGAAGCCTGCTTCTCCCTCTCCCTCTGCCTGCCACTGCCCCTGCTTGTGCTCTCATTCTCTCTCTCTCAAATAAATAAAAATAAAAATCTTTAAAAAAAAATAAAACAGGCACAACTGAACGAGAGCTGAAGGTCACATGGGTAGTGGGCAAAGCCATAAAGAGAAGCAAGGAAGAGGTTAATATCAAGGTTGTATTAATTACATGGAGAGGGAAAGGTAGTAATCCAGGAGGAGGTATGAGGCAGGCTTCTGAGGTGCTAGAATGATCTATCTCTTTTCTTGACCTGAGGTATACTGGTGTTTGCTCCAGGACAGTCCACTGAGATACAGATGTTTGTTTTTTCCACTTTATGTATCGATGTTACATTTCAGAAAATTTTAAATGTTTGTTGTAGATAATATTGCTGGCAATATTTTAAAATATGCATAAAGAATTAGAAAACATGGGAAAATCCTTGGTTTGATTAGGTTACATAATTATGAGCCATTTTAATCTTGGATATCTGTTGTTATTTTAGCATTATTTTAATA
This sequence comes from Mirounga leonina, assembly GCF_011800145.1. Classification (NCBI taxonomy): domain Eukaryota; kingdom Metazoa; phylum Chordata; class Mammalia; order Carnivora; family Phocidae; genus Mirounga; species Mirounga leonina. The sequence goes on from NW_023270503.1 coordinate 6,438,008, forward strand.
AAGTAACTTCTAAGTGAATATTCGGGAACAAGTAAAGATAAATTAATCCAGAATGAGCTGACACTTGGGAAATGTGCTAAAGAACACACAAAGGGATTTTTTTTTTTTTTTAAGGTCTACTCAGAGAAACAAAAAAAAGAAAGCCAAAGTGAGGCTAGGGCTCAGGGACTTTGATATCATGTAAACAGATGTTGGAGAGAAAGCAGAACCACTCGATTTTTATTTCACTTCTGTCTTCATCCAGGAGAATAATCTTCAAATTGGAAAAGAAAGAACAGATATTACAAAGATGGAGTTAAAGCCTGAGATGAAGGAAGAAACCAAAAACTTGCAGTTGTGATCACAGACTAGTCAACATAGCTTGTGAGTAATCAGAGGACTGGAGAGGAGGCAGAGGACAGACGACAAAGAAACACAATCCTGGTTTCATCCATGGAGGGTCTGTCTAGTCAATACACGTTCCTGCCCAACATCCAGAGCAAGGTATAAACGGGTTGTGTGTAGACCTTTCTGAAGGCAGGGGTGTTCATTCAGAGCCTCCAGTGCATCAGCAAGAACAAGTCCCACCAGATGGTTTCATTTCATAAATTTACAACATCAGATTGAACATGTCAGACATGGTTCATGCGGGGTGCAGACTGGGATTTTTATAAATTTGGTATGGTTCAGAATTCTCTAGAAGAATGGGGGAACCTGTTTTAAATGGGAAGTCACCCTCATCTGGGGTCCTAAATTTGTCCGGGAAGACACAGTATCAGTGAGGACAGGCTAGGTTGTGCTGCAGTAACAAGATAACCCCAAATCTCAGCAGCTTCAGCAACAAGGCTCATTTCTCATTCATGCTGCAAGTCCATGGCATAGCAGCAGGACCCTCTGCCCTGCCCTCTACTCTTCTGGGACCCAGGCTGAGTGGGCAGCCGGACCTGGAGTATCGCTGATCACTGCAGCAGACTCTGTGCTCAGCGCGGAATCTGCTTGGGATTCTCTCTCTCCTTCTTCTCCTGCTCTCCCCCCTGCTCACTCTCTCTCTCTCAAATAAATAAATAAAATCTTAAAAAAAAAAAAAGTTGTGACAATATCCAACACCCATCAAGATAAAAACTGTCTGTACACTAGAAATGGAGGGGATCTTCCTCAACCTGATAAAGAATGCCTACAAAAGCCTAACATCATACTGAATAGTGAGAAACTCTAAGCTTTCCCTCTAAGATTGGTACAAGGCAAGGCTGTCCCCTCTCCCTGCTCCTTAGCAACATTGTCCAGGAAGGCCTTGCTCATGCAATCAGACAAGAGAAGGAAATGGAAAGTATACAGACTGGGAAGGAAGAAAGAAAAAGCAGGCGTGAGGTGGTGACGCAATGCGAGGCAGAGAGGGGGGCTCTCGGTGATATTTGCAGCTGCACTCTGGACAGGCAAGGGTGTTCAGGATGAATCTGGTGCAGAGGTGAGAAGGCTGATAGACTAGTACCCAGAGAAGTAGATCGCGTCAAGGACAGTAGCCAACGAAATGCGCTCACAGCCAAGGTGGCCCTGGTATTTCCCCCAGAGCTACTGATGACGCACTTCGTGTGTAAATTAGCGTGAGCAAGTTCACCCCTAGTTGTCCTCTGGCTGGCATGCCAGGAAGCTTCTGCTTTCACAGAGCCCTTCTGGCTGGAGAGGCCAATAAACTTTATTGCTGGCTTTTAAATTCAAGGTCTAGTAAAGATCCTGGAGGTAAAAAGCATTTCCAAGTATGGCAAATGTATGGGTATGAGCATTTTCTAGATAGGACCATTTGGTCTCCCTATCCCCCCAGACTTCCACTCACACCTCTAGCAAAGCCACACCTTGTGGATTAACAGCACAGACTGCTGGGGTTCAAATCCAGACTCAGTGTCACCTTGTGGGACCTCGAGTGAGCTACGGGGCCTTTCTGGCCTCAGTTTCCCTAACTGTAAAATATTATTTCAGAGACTTGTGTTGAGATTTAAATTAAGTTCAATATAAAGGACTTAGAACAGAGCCTGGTGTGGAAAAAGCACCCAGGAAATATTACACCCTGTTTTTATTATTATAAATACAGTCCAATAGTATTACAAGTTCAGCGAAGAGTTTGCAAGTCAGTCAGAGTATCTTTGTAGGCAAATAGAAAAAGTGAGACTGCCTAATAGTAAAATCATAGGAAGTGAAGGGAGGCCAGACATCTGCAAAGAGGAGAGATTCAGAAATGAGTGTCACATCCAGTGATAAAGGATCTAGGGTCATCTTTTGGAGCTGCTATTTGGTGGTGTGCCCTTAAGTATTCAATTAGAACACAAATGACGTGATGCTTCAGATCAATAGGGAGAGAAAAAAAAACATTCAATTTTGTTAACATTTGGGGGGAGAAACGTTAAGTTAGGATCTCGCCATAGCGTCGTATTCCAAAATGAGTTCCTAACAGGTTGAGTTAAATGTGAAACATGAATAAAGATCTAGAAGAAGAAAAAGGTATGGAGACCATTTTAAGTAGCATGAGGTGTTTTGGGTCCCTTTTCCACTCAGTGAACCATTGGGAGTGTGGGGCTGGGGTTGGGATGATCGGGGACAACTGTCTGCCCCCCTCGGCTGCTCTCAGACCCTGAGTGATTGGCATGGAGCCGCCATCTTGTTGAGCTGAGTGTGATGCCAACATTAAAAAAAAATTTTTTTTTTAAAGATTTTTATTTATTTTTTAGAGAGCGAGAGAGAGAGAAACAACATGAGAGGGGAGAGGGTCAGAGGGAGAAGCAGGCTCCCCGCTGAGCCGGGAGCCCGATGTGGGACTCGATCCCAGGACTCCGGGACCATGACCTGGGCCGGAGGCAGACGCTTAACCATCTGAGCCACCTAGGCGTCCCACACCCTGGTTTAAAAAGCCTAAAAGACATGCTTCCCTGACTCCCCCCACCCCCCTGCCATCTCTCCATCCCAGCACTACCCACCCTCCTTACCGTGCTCTACTTTTTTTTTCATTCTCATTCACCACTTTCTAACACATCATTCACTTATTAGGTTTACTGTTTATTACCGTTCCCCCTCCCCCTCACACACAACTATAAGCTCCAGGAGAACTGGGAATTTTAATCTGTTTTGTTCATTGTTAGATCAATGAATAGAATAGAATAGAATAGAATAGAATAGAATAGAATAGAATAGAATAGAA
>NW_023270503.1:6441183-6472752 GCF_011800145.1 Mirounga leonina
AATAGAATAGAATAGAATAGAATAGAATAGAATAGAATAGAATAGAACCTGGCACCTTGTTGGCACTTTATCAATATTTGTGAACTTAACACATCCCTGGATAGGGAATGGCTTTCTAAGCTTGGTATCAGAGAAAGTAAATGCAAAGAAGCATACTGATAGGTTTCTCTATATAAAAATATAAATTTTTCTGAGCCATAATCACAAAACAGAAACTGAAGCATCTAACAACAGGAGGTCTATAAAATAAATTCTCACATGTCCATACAGTGGAGCACCTCTAGCCATTCAAAATGGTGGTGTAAATCAAAATGTACTGTCATGATGAAGACAGTGATATATCAGCAAGGGAAAAGAACCGCTTCTAAAATGTGGACCCAATGTTTGTTTAAAGATGTATAGAAAAACTAAGATTTTTTTTCCTAAGGGTCACCTCTCAGTAGCTCAATCATTAAAACAATTATCAGAACCTGAGATAGTACAGAGGTCCTGCCCAATAACACAGACATCTCTCCAATTCCTATTTTGCATCATTACTGCATTTTTGCTTTCCATTATTATTATTTGTTTAAAAATGTGTTTCCTACCCTAGATGATCCATCCCTGGAAAGCAAGGACAAATGATTAGGTTTGAGGTCTTAAACCTGAGAACTTTCACAGACTGTTCACACTTAGCCAGGACACTCAGGGAGGAACCAATGTCTAAAAGATACCAAAGAGCATCCTCCCAGGACAGGGCAGCTCAGCGGAGCAGGGCCTGTGGGGGGGGGGGGGGGGGGGGGGGGGTGAGATGGGGATGTCGTTCCTCCCTCCCCTCCCCTCTTCCTTGCACACCCTCCTGATCACCTGACATCCTGGAACCAGGACTAGAGGGCTGTGATTGGCCAAGGCCTAGGGGAGGGGTCAGCTAGGAAGAATTCTGATCCTTACTATTTTTCAGAGATGGGCTAATCATGGGGTCCGTGGGCCCCTGGGACTCCAAGCGAGCCCCTGTCAAGACTCTGGGAGCTGCTGCATCAAGAAACACAGACAGTGTCGAAAGAGATCTATTTCCCATCTTCCCTCCCTCCCGCTATTCGTGCCCACAGCTACACCCAGCAGGTCCTGCCCCTCCCACACAGTCATCCCAGAGTCTTCCCAAGTTTTTCAAGGCCACTGGCTGTGTTTGCCTCCTGAATAAATCAGTACAGTCATCGCCCCATTTTACCCAGAGGCTTGGGAGAAGCAGCCTTGAAGGCCATGGAAAGGGTAGACTCTGCAGTCTTGGTGTGACCAGATTCACTTATAGTGACTTAACCTCCCTGAGCCTCAGGGTCCAGATCGGCAAAATGGTGGGAAATGCCAAACCTTCCTGACAAAGATCTGGAGGCTCAGATTCATCTCCCACTAGGGTTTCTCATCCAGAACGCTGTTGGCAGTTAAGGTAGGCTTTGTTCTTGTTGTGAAGGACTGTCCTAGGTGCTATGGGATATTGAACATCCCTGGCCCCAGCCCCTTAGAGCCCCCAGTCACTGGGACAACCCGGATGCCCCAGGCATTTCAAAGTGTCCCCTAAGTGAGCACTCCAGTTGGGAGACACTAAACTCCTTGAAGGCAAAGACCAAAACCAGGTGTCCCAACAGGGGCTCAGTATGACTTTGCTATTTTCTCGGACTTTTCTTTTTAGTTAAAAAAAAATAAAAATCACCTCTAGGGCAGCTATGTGATTAGGGGCGCACTCATAGTGTGGCGCCCATGGGCCTCCCCCAGGCCGCCACCAGGCTGAGGAGACAGGCCCAGCATGGCAGCGGCCTGGGGCAGACAGACGGCCACCACCTCATACAGTCTGGAGCTCAGCTCAGCAGGACTTGGCCAGCAGAGCCCTGTGGCAGATCGAGGTGTGAGGAAAGGGGTGCCACAATCCAGGGTGACACCACAGAAACTTCAGACCGGAGTGACAGGACACTTGCAGTCAGACAGGCCTGACTCCAGGCCCAGAGAGCCTGCCCTCCCCTGCCCCCTGGCCCACATGCTCCTTGGCTCTGCCCAGAGAGGGCTGATGGGCAGGTCTGCTGATGGGCAGGTCCACCGCCATGGCCCCCTTAGGGGCAGGCCAGCTTCTAGGAATGCCCTCAGCCCAGGCCTCTAGGCCATGACGCCTCACCCCTCTGAGCTGGTTTCCTCAGCTATAAATAGCAATCCCCTCTGTCCCGCTAAAATCACATAGTACATCCAGAGACCCCGGGGTGCCGCATCTCCATGTTCACTCCTCTCTCTTCCTACCAACAGCCAGCAGGTGCATCGGGAAACCCTGGCTCACAAGTCCCAGGGGCAGGATTTTCCAGCCATGGGACTCCGGGTTGGTCATTTCACCTCTTCCAGCCTCCGTTTACTTACCAAATAAACAGAATAACTATTGCTGAACTTCCTACCTCCCAGGAGCTGTTGTGACCATCAAATGAGCTAATGGCTGGAAATATTTTTGCCAACTCCCCAGCCAGCACACCCTCCCCTCTCTGTGCACCGCGCCCCTCTGGCCCAGAACCCTAACAGGATGGTCCAGAAGGTGAGCAATGCCTTCCAATCCATTCCTAGTCCCTCTGGGGAGACAGCTCACTAGCTTCCAGGGACTCTCGGGGAGTTTGCAATTACACATGTATTCAATAATCGAATTTCCCTTAACATGAGGCTTTTTTCCTCAGCTGTGCACAGATTCGGGTGGTTTTTTTTCTTTTTTCTTTCACTTTGTCATTTTGGGCGTTTTTCTCCCTTTCTTGTGTGTTTTCTGTTCCTGAGGAGAATTCTTGGCACAGCAAGAATCTGCCTTGGACACTTCACCTTCCCCGCACCTCGTCCCCTTGCCCAGCAAGGCTTGTGGACAGGACACGGTGCTGTGCAAACAAACGGATTGCTTTGGTCCACAGTGCAGTCCCCTGGCAAGCCAGGCTGGAGACCTCGGGCCTCATGGGAGCCAATGTCATTGGTAGGGGAGGGTCCATACCTCTACCGCCTGGAAAGAGAATTTTTTTTTCCCAATTCACTTAATTAGGAACAAATCCCTAAGCCGATTGGATAACACACGTTGGAAAACATAGACTAGCCCCGCTGAATTGGTGGCCCAAAGGTCCTGCCAATCTTTGAGTTCCTACTCGCCCAGAGGCCGTGGGTGGGGACTCCCCAGATAAAAGACACTCCCTCCAAAGGGGATTTAAAACCAGAAATATCTCTGCCTCCCGCCCTCTGCCAGAGAGGCTGCACCCAAAACCAGGACGGCTTTTTTTTTTTTTAAATAAATGCTTTTTAAAAAAAATATTCTATTTATGAGTGAGAGCGTGTGCGCGCGCAGTGAGGATGTGGAGCGGAGGGAGGGAGACAAGCAGACTCTGCACTGAGCACTGAACCCCACACGGGGCTCGATCTCAGGACGCTGAGATCACGACCTGAGCCAAAACCAAGAGTCGGACGCTTAACCAGCGGAGCCACCCAGGCACCCCCAAAACTGGGACAGCTTTAACTGCTGCGCTTCACCCTACGGTGCTGTCCTAAGCACTCACTACACCCCAGGAGCTGAACCCCAAAGGCCATCCCAAGATCTCTTTTTCCAGGAAGTCTCTCTGACCCACACCCTACCTGATCTCCAGTGGCTGGTGGCCACTTTGTCCCCTGACATCCCACGATCCCATGCTCTGTTTTCTGCACACTTTATACACTTTCAAATATTTATCTGGGCACTGTCTCATCTGCACCGTGCTCCTAGAACCCTGAGCTCCTACAAGGCAGATAGTCCTGTACCTTGTTGTAGACCCCCAATACCAATACACAGCTGTCCCCAGAGTGAATGGTCAAAGAGTTTTATCTCCCTTCTCTACTTAGCCACCACCTTCCGGCTGTGCCAGGGCGTAAGTTTCCTTTAAGAACAAGATTCACATCTCCCCTCCACCATTTTACTGCATCATCTCCAGCATCTAGCACAGTACTTGGCGCATAGCAGGAGCTCAAATATTTAAATGTTTGTGGGATTGATGGGTAGCAGGATTGAACACATATTCACACTACACTCAGATCTGTGAAGAAAATGTCACTTCTTTCTCTATAACTGATGTGCATTTCTTTGGAGCTCTCTAGGGAGCCAGGCCAGCTTAGACTTACCATCCTACACTTAAATGCTGGACCCACGGCCACTACCTTGATGTTCTCAGGGTCCCCAAACCTCCTTGCTCATTCTTATCCCAAAGAAAGGACGCTACATCTTAACAAAATCCCTTGGGACCGGAAGGGGTCATATTCAGTCTTATTACTTCCTCTGCATTATATCTGCCCTCTGCCCCGGAGCAGTGAGCCCCAGAGTCTCTCTGCCAGAGGAATTGAGAAAATGGTGCTCTCTACAATGTCTTCTTTTAAGCTTATTGTCTTGCTCTGGGGTCAAGTAAAAATCTAACTGGATGATGTTGCACTGTCGTTCTAGCAGATATCCACCGTCCCCTGAAACAGGGACATCCTTAGTGGATGAGAAGCCTTACCACAACAAGATGTATAGGAAATACATATGGAAAAATTCTATGTATTAAAAAGATTGTATTTACATATATAATTTATATAATATATAAGTATATATGATATAGTCAGTCCTCATCATTCAGATTCCATATTTTCAAACTTGCCCACTAGCTAAAATTTGTTTAGAAGCCCCCAGTCGATGCTCACTGTCAGTTACTCGTGGATATGGCAAGAGAGGCAAAAAGTCTGAGCACCACCAACGTGCACACTCCCCGATGAAGTTAAACGAGGAGATGCTCTGCCTTCTGTCAAGTCTTGCACTGTAAACAGGTGTCCTTTGCATGCTCTATTTAGTGACCTGCTTTCAGCATTTTTGTGTTTTGGGGTGATTTCACTATTTAAAGTGGTCTCTAACTATGGTGCTCAAGTGCTGTCTAGCGCTCCTGAGAGGGCTGGATGTGCCTTACAGAGAAAATATGTGCGTTAGACAAGCTTCATTCAAGCACCGGTTATGGTGCTGCTGGCTGTGAGTTCAAGGTCGGCAAATCAACGATATATATTCAATAAGGTGTCTAACACACAACGGTATGTATTGATCTCTTAACAAAAATGTCATCGTCAGAACCTTACAGGACCTTAAGCTCGAGTTTCCCAGAGTAGCAATAGTTCGTATTCATTAACTCAGTGTGTATAGTTACTTCATAGGATGTAGCTACCATGAATAGTGAGAATTTTCAAACCCCCAAAATACATATTCTACATCCAGGAGGTATTTGTTATGATTTTGGCCACCCAACCTCTGAATCCCCTTCTATCATTTGGGGAAGCCACCCCCCCTCCTTAGGGCTCTTGGGGAAGTAAGGAGCCCACCTCCCACTCCAGAGCCAGGGCATGACAGGTGACCCAGGCTCTGCCGACAGAATCCACTGGCCCAGAGTCTCAACTGGAGCTAGTGCTACAAGGAAGGGAGAAGACTGAGAGATGATCCGAAGCATCCCTGTCGGCAGAGACTGCAGTGGCCAGGGGCATCGCTAACAGGTTGGCTATGCAAGGCTTTGCAAGCCACCGTGTCCATAGCGTCCCGCACCTGGCGTGGAGGGCGCCACACGGCTCTGTTGGTGGCTGCAGAGCCCGGAGCCCAGTTTCCCAATTCTGGGTCATCTGGAGGCAACCCAATATACTTTTAATAAAGTCCTTTTCTGGGCACCTGGGTGGCTCAGTTGGTTAAGCAACTGCCTTCGGCTCAGGTCATGATCCTGGAGTCCCTGGATCGAGTCCCGCATGGGGCTCCCTGCTCGGTGGGGAGTCTGCATCTCCCTCTGACCCTCCCCTCTCTCATGCTCTCTCTGTCTCATTCTCACTTTCTCAAATAAATAAATAAAATCTTAAAAAAAAAAAAAGTCCTTTTCTGTTTAAATTAGCCAGAGTTGGTTTCTCTTGTTTGCAACCAAGAACCTCGGGGGGGGGGGGGGGGGGGGGGGGTGTGCGCGCACGCACATGTCCATATGTATTGAGTTGTTGTGTGTTTGCTTCTTTACAAGTGAATGAGTGAATGGGAGTCAAGGAGTGTTGGTGAAGGAGGCTTCACGGAGGAGGAGGAGCCCCAAACACTGGGCTGGGTTTTTGCCAGGGGAATAAAGGAGGAAGGAATGTTCCAGGCAGTGTGGACAGCACGTGTGGAGATATGGGGGAATGAATAGCATGACACATTTGGGACACCATAAGGCTTTCAGCGAGGCTGGAGCACTGGGTCTGTGGAAGGCGGCGGTGGAAATGGGGCAGTTAGGAGGGTCGGCCCCAGGTGCTGGAGGAGAGGCAGCACTGAGGCTCTCATCCTCTCCCTGTTGTCCCCTTAGACCACCCCGAGCCATGCTGTCATCCACACCCAGCACAACCCGCTTTCACCTCCCAGACCAACCTAACACACAGAGTCAACCAACCAGATGCACGTGAGGACATCCAGGTTCCTCTAGGGACACTGAGAATGTGACTCACTCAAAGGTGGGCTTAGCCAGCTCAGGTGGCCATGGCAACATACCACAGACTGGGTGGCTAAAGCAATGCACATGTATTTCTTCACGGTCTGGGGGCTAGGAGTCTGAGTCGAAGCCCAAGGTGCCGGCATGGTCGGGTTCTGGTGAGGGCTCTCTTCCTGGCCTGTAGACCATGGCCTTCTCAACGTGGTCTCACATGACAGGGAGAGAAATACAGAGAGATCTCTCTCTCCCTCTTCTTACAAGGCCCCAGTCCTGTCAGCTAAGGGCCCCAACCTTATGACTTTATTTAACCTTATTTACCTCCCAAAGACCCCATCTCCAGATACAGTCATGCTGGGGGTTAGTGCTGCAACTTAGGAAGAGGGCCCCTGCCCTTCAGGAAGCTTCCTTCAGTGGAACAGAGTCTTGCTAGCCGCCCAGGGGCCAGGCCCTCCCTCCAGAAACTGGCTGTGTGGCTTTGGGGGAGCCCGGTGCCCTCTCTGGCACATTATCTGGAACATGAGTAAGCTCAGGTTAAGCCTCAAAATTCTTTCTCTCGCTAAGATTCCAGGAGAGTCACAGGGCTCTCTGCTTGGGGTTTGGGGTGGGGAGACTTTCCCAGTCGGGCCGAGTTCCCCCAGGAAAGGTCGGGTCAGGAAGAGTTTGCTGTTTTCTTTCCAGCTCCGGTAACGAGTGTGTTTGGCGCAGGGACTGTCTGTTGCCATGGTGAGGGCTTCCTGAGGTGCTGAGCCCCAGAGACCGCCTCAGAGACCAGGGGCGGCGGCTGGTAGGGGGTGGGGGGCGGAGGTTGGAAGCAGGGCTAGGGAGGGCTGTCAGCGGATTCCAACCCAGGAAGGGGCCCAGAATCAACAGATTTTCTAGCAGCACTGCCTAGAAGTGGCACTTGGGGATTCTGCAGCTCATCAAACCTCACCAACTCCACGGCTTTCTCCTCATGACTTTGTTCTCAGTGGCTTGACTGCACGTAAGGGTTCTTTCCTGTTCTGCAAGAGTTTGCTCTCCTAGTCTGGCAGTTTATCCAAAAAATCAATCTGGGAGGAGGGACGCGCGGTGAAGTATGGGGTAGCACCTCGCAACTCAAAGGATGGTCTTGGAGCAACATCCTCGTTGGTCGTCTGGGGCCCCAACTCAGAACCCACTGAATCAGAATCTGTGTGTTAGCAAGCTCCGCAGGGATTTATGCGCATGTGAAAATTCCAGAAACCCTGGGGTAGTGCTGAGGATGCCGGCTTAGAAGCCAGCAGGCCTGGGGCTGGGGCCAGCTTTGTGCTCTACTGTGTGACTTTGGGTGACACACTCTTGGCTCTCTGAGACCTCATTTCTGTAAATTGGAGAGGTGAAAATAATTTTTTCTAAGGTGCTATGACCTTCCCCTGAGAAGTTTTGCTTGGGACGGGTTAGTGTTTCCTGGAGGTCTCACCTAGCTTTGGAAACCGACTGTCACACATCATTCATTGCCCCAGTCAACCTGTAGGAGCCTGGGGTTTTCTGAGCCACCAAGGAGGACAAAGGCAACCGATGATCTTTTGGAAACTAAAAAAGCATAAGTGTTCATAGGACCTTTGGTGTGAAACAGGCACTGATTTGGTGGGGGGGCTTGGGAGGCGGAGGGGAGGCTGTCCCCTGAACACTGGACTCCATTCACATCTCACATCCCAGGGCAGGTAGTTTAAGGCAGTGCTTCCCAAGCTGGAACCTGCATCAGAATCACCTGGAAGGCCAGTTAAAACACGGATTGGGGGGGGCGGGGGAGGGTACCTAGAGTTTCTGACTCAGGTGGAGCCAAGAATGTTCATTTCTAACCCAGGTGACCAGATGCTGCTGGTCTGGGGACCACATTTTGAGGACAGTTGGCTTAGTGCTTCTGAATCCCCTGTCTCTGTGTAGGAGGGATTATTATCATCATGCCCATCTTACAGATGAAGGCCCTATGAATCTAGTTCATTGGCAGGAAGACGGACTATAGAGGAAGGCGAGATAATTCTAGTACTGATTCCAGTGTGTGTGGGATGAGCTGGGGGACAGTGAGGGGGGATTGTTTCCCCACACCATCAAGCAGCTCTCCAATACCAGCTACGTATCCTACAATTCAACTCAATTCTGACACTATCTACCTGGAGATAAGAGTCAGATTCCACAGGTAAAGGGCTCAGTCCTACACCACTACCCACCCCACCACCCCACCCCCTGACTATAGATTGTTGATTCCAACAACCTCCTCCTTGAGTTTAATTTGCTAGAGTGGCTCACAGAACTCAGAGAAACATTTACTTAACTAGATTACCAGTTCATTATGCAGGGATATAACTCCCAGTGGAAGAGACGCCTAGGGTAAGATCTGGGAAAGGTCTTGGGGTTTCCATGCCCTCTCTGTGCACCCCACTCTCCCCCAGATCTCCATGTACTCACCAACCCAGAACTCTGAACCTGTCCTTTGGGGTTTTCATGGAGGTTTCATTACATGGGCATGACTGATGAGATCATTGGCCATTAGAAATTGATTCAACCTCCAGCCCCTCTCCCTTCCCTGGAGGTCAGGGAGATGGGACTGAAAGTTCCAACCCTCTAATCACATGATTGGTTCTCCTGGCAACCAGCCCCCATCCTTAGATTAGGGCCAAAAGCCATCTAATTAACATAACAAAAGACACCTTCACCGCTGTCATCACTTAGGAAATTCCAAGTGTTTTAGGAGCGCTGTGCCAGAAATGAAGACAAAGAGCAAATATGTATTTGTTATAAATCACAATATCACAGGAGGAAAAGGCAGAAACACAGCAAATGTTAGCGTGTGACGTTGGGCGGCTGTCCTTACTCAGAAGTCAGGAAAGGAGAGCACCCAGGGAAGCAGGTCTCACCCTGGGGGTGCAGGGATCTGGGTAGGATTGGGGCAAGGACAGGTGTCCAGGCATGACAACTGGCGTGCCCAGGGGCACAGTCCCAGGAGAAGGCAGAGGCTGTAACACAGGCATCTGGCAGCCAGGCTGAGCATGGCCTGAGATTCTCCAGCCACAAGGATGAGCCCTGGAAACGCTCTTCACTGGGCAGGTGGGAGGCCCTGAGGAGCCTGGCTCCGTGACTCCGAGTCTCTCCGAGTCAGGAGCGCTGATGGGTAGGGAGGAACCAGAAATGACAAAAGCCAGCCGTGCTAAGCACAGACCTGGGTTGGTGTAACCCCTAGGCTCAGTCCCTGGGGAAAGCCACAATTTAGCTCTGCTGCCCAGGAATGGGCTTTCTTTTCCTTTGTCTCCTCCTAAGGGTAGAAGCCAGGGAATCCCATTAGGAGCTGACAAGTGGGGTTACTCACCTGTAAAGGTCAGAAAACCTGCACTGTGCCAGGCTCATGGGGAGCGAAAAAAAAAAAGGTGTGAGGAACTAGTAACTGAAATTTTCCCATTTTGGTGAAACACATAAACTTATATATCCGAACATCTTTGTGAATCCCAAGCAGAAATAAGTTCACAGTACACACCTGGACACATAATCACACTATCAAAAACCAAACACAAAGAGAAAATTTTGAAAGCAACCAGAGAAAAAATAATTAATTTCATACAGAAGAAGAATGATATAAATATCATTGACTTCTCATCAGAAAGAATGGAGGTCAGACGACAGCAGGACAGCATCTTTATTTTTATTTGAGAGAGAGCACAAGTGGGGGCAGGGGCAGAGGGAGAGGGAGAAGCAGACTCCCCACTGAGCGGGGAGCCTGAAGTGGGGCTCGATCCCAGGACCCTGAGATCATGACCTGAGCCGAAGGCAGATGTTTAACTGACTGAGTCACCGTGACCCAAGGGACAACATCTTTAAAGGGGGGGGGGGGGGGGGGGGGGGGGAGGGAAACCTGTCAACTCAGAATTTTATATTCACTTTTAAAATTGAAAGTGAAACCAAGGCATGTCCAGGTAAATGAAAACCAAGAAAATTCCTCACCAGTAGACCTGCCCAAGAGAAATTCTAAAGGCTGTTCTTCAGATGGAGGGGATATTATACCAAATAGAAACCCAGATTATCAAGAAGGAACAAAGAACGTGAGAAATAGCAAAATTATGGATAAATATAAAAGACCATGTCCACCTTTTTTAAAGTGCATGTGACGGTTTAAAGCAACAATTTTAATTGTAAATTGTAGGGTTAGTAGTGTATGTAGGTGTGATATATACAAAAATTATATGTCACATAAAGAATGGGGAGGTCGTGGCTAATGGACCCATAAAGCTGCAAGGGTTTTATATTTGAGGAGAAGCACAAGTAGCTTGCCAGCATCTTGCAGTCAGAGCAAAGGATGACTAATGTCCAAATCCCAACCTGTTTCTTCTGCCTCAGATCCACTGAGCAGGTAGGAGGAGGAAGCGAGATGGGAGAGTGTATAACAACCTCAAGTAGCCTCAGGGGCTCAACAGCTGCTGCCCCCACAGGATTCCCAGGCCTTGGAGTCTGACCCAGTGATGGCAGGGCCTGATGGGGCAGGGCTGGGGTGGGTGGCAGAGATAGGGTGGCAGGGATGGGGCCTCGGGGAGGGGCTGAAGCAGAGCACCACACTCTCATCAAGGCTTGAAGTCAGTTCTTGCATGTGAGCAGATGCAGCTGTGAAAAGGTGGCCTCCAGAAAGGTTAGGAAGGTGTCCGTTGCCACAGTAAATCCTGACCCTGAGCCCTGGCCTGGGGTCACAGACGTCACCTTGTCAACTGTCCAGGCTCACTGAGGCCTCTGAAGGAGACCTGGGACAAAGCAGGTCAGAATTCGCATGGAGGGAACTGGCACAGGGCAAGGGTGTCACTCCAGCCCCCAGAGTCTGCCTCCTAGACCACGGGAAGCCTGTTCCCTCCTTCCATTCATGTAGTGGACCTAGACGGAGCCATAAACCTGGACTCTGGGTCCAACACCCCAGAACCAGACCTACCGTGCCTGCTCAGCAGCACCTACAGGACTGGGAGGCACCCCTCCTCAGTGTCTCAGCTCCAGGGGCCCCTCGGAGCTCCTAGATTCTGCTACCCCATCTTCTTCCCTTTTTGTCCCCCCGTCCTAGAGATGAGAGCTGCTTTCTCTAGTTATTTTTCTCTGGGTTTTTCCTCAGGGTTCCCTTGCTTCTTTTTCTGTTCTGTGTAACCAACTCCTTATATTAAATTTCCTCTGTTGGGGCGTCTGGGCGGCTCAGTTGGATAAGCGTCCCACTCTTGATTTCAGCTCAGGTCATGATTTCAGGGTCATGGGATCATGCCCCATGTCAGGCTCCACGCTCAGCTGAGAGAGCCTGCTTGAGATTCTCTCCCTCTCTCTCTGCCCCACCACTAACTTGCTCGTGCGCTCTCTCTAAATAAATAAATAAATAAGTCTTTTAAATAAATAATAAATTTCCTCTGTTGAACTTCTGCATGATTTCTGTTTTCCTGACAGGCTCCTGCTGTTAGGGAAAGAAACAGAGGTGCTTCTCCGGGGGGCCTGCTGTGGCTTACAGGAGACCATGTGGGACAGAGGGAAGGACATGGGCTTGGGGCTACGGAGGTCCTAAGTCCAAACTCCAGCTCTGCACTTACTCACTGAGTAACTTGGGGCAAGCCTCAGTTTCTCTGAGTTTCCCTGAGCCTCAGTTTCCTCACTTGAAAATCGGGCTGATAACACAACCCTGATTAGTCAGAGACAAAAACCACAATTTGAACTAAATAAGACAAAAGGTTGAGATCGTTCTAGAAAGTTTCCAGAAAAAATAACCTATATGAGTACAAAGGGTAAGAAAGCAGGGGAGAGCTCGCCTCACGTATGACTGGAACCAGGACTCCAATGCACAGGGGATCTCTCTCTGCCTCTTGGTTTGTGGATCTGATTCTTACCACGGACCCATCTTGCCATGTGGGGGAGGAAAATGGCCCCATGTAGCTTCCAGACTCTCACCTTTACAGCTTTGCCCACATAATAAAGGAGTCCTCCTGGCTGGACCCATCTCAGTAGTTTCCAGGGGAGGGCTCCGACTGGCCAGGATGGGTCGCCAGGAAGCAGGGTCATGTGAGGGAGGACAACTGTCAGTCAGCCACATCATTTCCGGGTCTTACAAAAACTCCGCCATTTCCAGGATGACTATCCCCATTTACAGACGAGCAAACTGAAGCTTAGAGAGGGAGGGGCCTGACGGTAGTCATGTCGCTTTTTTCTAAGTAGCAACATTGGGTATCACGTCATTAAACACCAGAGCATTAGAAGTTCTGCCAGTGTAGCAGAGAGCAGTTGGCTGCAGGTGAGGGTAGTTCTTCAGGAGAACCCAGCTTCCTCCAGGGGGAGAGGGTTGTGGGCCCCCATTTGCAAAAGAGAAGAAAATGAAGGTTCCAAGAGGTCCATAGTCAATCCCAGGTACCACAGCTGAGAGGCAGGGCTGGGATTCAAACCCAAGCCCTGTAGGTTCCCTATTAACCATCATGGGATCAGTGTACCCATCCCTGAGGGAAAAGTCTTGCTCTTCGATGGGCTCAGGATTGGATGGCTTCCCTGGCTCCATGGTTGTTGGCAGAGCACGAGGTCCCTTTGGGGTCATGGCATTTGAAAAAAATGTGGGGAAAGGGTGCAGAGAAACTAAAAATGATCACAGGGCAGAAGAAGGTCCTCTGAGGAAAGGTACAGACGAATGGGGGTGTTGAGTTGCCAGGAGAGAGGGCGCTCAGAGACCATGGCTGAGGTCAGACTTCACTGCAAAGATCTGCAGTGCTGGCTAGGAGGCTCCCGAGGAGCTAGTTGGCTGCTCCTTGGCAAACCTTCCCCAGACACTCCAGGCCTCCCACACACCTGACACAGCTACTATTTCATCTAAGGAGGGGGGCTGAGCCCTCCAGTGGTCCCAGCTGGGAGCAGATGCCCCCACCCACTGGCCAAGAAGTTGCACGCGGTCTGTGAAACACAGGGAGGTGAAAGCTCCTACCTGTGCCACCTCTCAAATGCCCGAGGATGCTTCCTGATTCATTCCTTTGGCAGAGACATAGAAGGCCAGTGTTAACACGCCAAGTATACAAAGTCATTATCAGCCAACAATAAGCAGCCCGGCTCCAGTCTGGACTTCACCCCAGGTTTTCCGAGGGAACCTGTTTAGTCACTTTCCCTTTCTGAGCCTCAGTTTTCCCCTCTGTCAAGTGGGTACAGCAGCTGCATGATTGTGAGAGTCAAGAGTGGCAATGAAGACAGACTTTAACATCCGGGTGACGCGGAGCTCCGAAGAGGAATGGAGAAACCAGTGCTGCCGGCAGAGGGCGGGAACCAGAGGAAAAGGGAGCATGCCAACAGGCTTAGAAAAGTGGCAGAGCTCATACAGCAGATCAGCCCCAGTGGCCCAGAGAAGGAGGAGGTGCCCCCGGGAGAGAATATCTCAGTCTGAACACCTCTCCTCTGCAGGATCAAAACCAGACCGTCCTTCCGACGTGGTGACCTTGCTCTGGCACTTCTCCAGCCCTACCTCTGCTTGACCCTTCCGCCACACTCAATTATTGACAGTCTCCTGAATAGATCATTATGTTTTGTCTCAACAGCTTTGCAAATACAGTTTCACTGTCCTCCTAGCAAACTCCTACATATCCCTCAAAGCCCATTTCAGACATCTCCTCAGTGAAGTCCTGTTTCTTAGCAGCAGACCCTCCCTCCTCCATTCACCAGGGTTGATTACTCCCCTTTCTTTGTACACCAATGTGTCTAATACTTCCTGCAAGACAGATCATTCACATGCATGCACCTCACTTGGAGATCTTGTGAAAATGTGGATTCTGACTCATCTACGTCAGGACTGGAGCTGGAGAGTCTTCAGTTCAAACAACCTTGCAGGTGGTGTTGGTGTAAGGACCTCTGTGGTTACGCTGAGCCCACCCCCATAACCTGGGATAATCTCCCCAAGTCAAAACACTTACCTTTATCAACACCTGCAAAATCCACTTTACCATGTCAAGTAACATATTCACCGGATCTGGGGAACAGGATGCAGACATCTTTGGGGGCCATGATTCTGCCTGCCACAACCACTGTCTGGGGATATCATCAGTTTCCTGAGTCAGACCCTGATGGCAGCTCCTAGGTTGTTCATCTCAAGACCAAACCTCTCATCACGGTCCCTTCAAGGTCCGGGCTCTGGGCCGCCAGCAGCGGCCAGTGAGAGTGACTTCTTCCACTGGCCATTTCTTAGTCTGACACCCCCTGCCCCATGCACCGACCTCCCGAGTGTCAGAGGCTGAAGAGGCAGGGCCAAGATCATGCTGTTTCCTCAAGCCCAGGGCACATGCTTGCCATGAAGCACACAGTTCATAAGAGGAGGCCAGAGGTGGCTTCTTAGTGGCAAAGGAGAAAACTGGCAGGTGGGCCTGACAGAAGTGGTCAGAGCACAGGCCAAGGAGGAAGAGTGGATAGTCATTGAAAAGGAAAAGAAAGCTAAAAAATCCAGCCCTGCCACACTGGTATGAACCGAGCCCCAATCACCTGATGCCTCCATGTTCTGGGCCCATTAGTGGCTGCTTGGAGCAAGCTGAGTGACAGGTGCTCATTCCTGCCAAGTGTCCAGGTTAGAGAATGGGTCCAGAGGGCACACAGAGCCACCCCTTGGCCCGTCCACCATCTCCACGAACACAAAGGCTGTGCTCGGAACCACAGAGGTAGGAGGATGAACCATGTGGAGGGCTTTCCAGGGAACCTGGGGGTAAGCTGGCCACCCTGCTGGTGGGGCACCAATGCAGACCCAGCAGTGGCCTTGGCCGCTTACAGCCTGCAGTCCCAGCCAAGCTGGCAGGCCGGCTAGCCCCAGAAGCTGGCAGGGGCCATGGTGGTAAGAAAGACAATCCGTGTGCAGCAATGTCTGCGGGTGACAGATGGAACTCGGGGGCCCTCTCCATCGGGGCTGCTGAGTCACACCTGTCCCAGGTGTGGCTGATTCAGGAGCTTGGTTTTCCTTAAGTCCCCAGGAGGGTGGAGGGTGGAGGGTGGAGGGTGGAGGGTGGAGGGCGGGCTCAGGTTGGAAGGAGGGGAGGGAGAAACCAGTCCCCAAAGTTAAGACTCCACTGAGCCCTTGGAAGCCTACAAGGGAGGCATGCTTTTCCGGGGTCGAGGATCTTCGTGTGGGGGCCCAGGAGATGCTGCTGGAAGTGTGGTGTGGTGCATGCTGGGGTCAGACAGACTCTGGATTCCCCACTTGCCAGCGGAGCAACCCCGAGCAAGCCCCTGGCATCCCTGAGCCTCCATTCCCTCCCTGGGAAGAGGTTAACGAGACCCCCTGTGCAGAGTTAAAATGAATAATAAACAACAAACCTGGGAATGTGCCTCATGCCAGGAGGCGGCTCCTGTCCCCTGGCCCAAACCAAGGTCAGTAGGAAAACAAATTAGCAACCAGAGGCTGCCTGGTGAGCTTTGCATTAGAACAAAGGGAGCAGGACAAACCCAGGGCTTTCACCCAAGCTCAGGACCCAGGGCCTGTCCCTCCCTCCCAGCTGCTCCTTCTTCAGTATTTCTCACCAGTCGCTGACACTCCCATCCTTTCATCATTACCTCATGTTGGCTGTGTTACAGATGAATTAGATCCTGGTTCCATTATATGACACAAAGACACTCTGCTAGGTTTTTTTAAAAAAATTTTTTTAACATAAGTGATCTCATTTGACTGTCCCAGCAACCCTTTGGAAATAGGTGTTACTCTACCCATTTTACAGATGTGGAAATTGAGGCTTGGAGAGGTCAAGGAAGTCAGACCCACTATCTCCAGACTCTAAGTTCAATGCCTTCCCCACCGAAGCAGACCCTGTGACATCAGTCATGTTGGGGGGGGAGGTTCCCCCTGCAGAGAACGCATGGGGGCGGCCCACCGCAGCTGACAGCGCCTGGAAGGCACTCCCACCTTTCAGGTAACTTCCTGGTAGTCCAAATTACTTGACTGGTAGAAAGCTCTTTCCAAAAGAATATGGGTCTCCTTCTCAGTCCGCACTTAAGCTGCTGAGGGATAATATTCCAGTTCTCATGTCTGACTTACCCTCTCATATCCCTTACCCCAGACACCCTGAGCCAACTCACCTCGGCTGCTGAAAATGGAAGGGACAACTCCCAACGTACTTGTATGTGAGAAAAAGACATTCATTAGGTTGAGCAGAAAAGCATCTACTCTGGTAGGAGGACAATCATGTAAACTACCATCAGGAAGGAGTCCCAGTCACGTGGCGGGCTGTGCTGCCCTCAGTCCCATAGCCTGACTCTTAACACTGTGGTACCTCCACCTGACCTCAAGAAAGGCCGGACAGCCTCAGGAACCCAGCCAGAGCGGGGGGGGGGGGGGTCAGGAGCAAAGCTCTGGACTTTGTTCCCTGACAGAGGGCCCCAAAACTTTACTTATTGACATCTTGTAGAGTGGGAAATTTTGAAGCCCAGAATTGACCAGAACTTTAATCTACGAAAGAAGCACCAAAGCATTTGTCACCGGATACAGTTGCCAATTTGACCAGCTTCACGGCTAGTAAAGGAAGGGGAGGAAGGTGGGGGGGGGAGGGCAATCCTGCAAACTCAAAGAGGTACATCCAGTGATGCTCACTGCAGCGTTCCTGGTGATAGGGCGCCACTGGAAACTGCTTACCTGCCCATCAGTAAAGGAAGAATTAAGTGGACCAGCATAGCCTCACCTATTGCAGAGAATTTTTTGCAGGATTAAAAAAGAATGAGGACAGTATGATCCTCAAAAACTTAAAAAAAAAAAAAAAAAAAAAAGAAAGAGCTACCATAATCCAGTAATTCTACTCTGGGTATTTATCAGAAGGAAACAAAAAACACTAACCCAAAGAGCTATCTACACCCCGATGTCCACTGCCGCATTATTTACAAGAGCCAAGCCATGCAAACAACCTAACGGCTCAGCCATGGATGGATGGAGAAAGAAAATGTGGTGTCTATACATGATGGAATAGGATTTGGCCATAAAAAAGAAGGAAATCTTGGCAATTGTGACAATATGGTTGGACTTTGAGGGCTTTATGCTAAGTGGAAAAAAAAAAAGAGAGAAAGACAATACCATATGAGCTCACGTATATGGAAAATCCAAAAACAAACAAATTCACTCCTAGATACATACAGAGAACAGGTGGTTGCCGGAGGCAGGGGGTAGACAAAATGGGTAAAGGGGGGGGGCAAAAGGTACAAACTTCCAGCTATAAAATAAATAAGTCATGGAGATGTAATGGACAGCCTGGCAACTAGAGTTAGTAATACTCTATTGCATATTTGAAAGTTGCTAAGATAGTAGATCTGAATAATTGTCATCATAAAAAATTCATGTATTAAGTAATTAAATAAATGTATTAAGTAATTAAAATAAATGACTTCATCTAGAAAAGAAAGCGAGTGTGGTCTCCTGCTGGCTAAGATGTATTCCAAGACAGAAAAGAGATGGGGTTGACTTTCCATGTGAGGTCAGGCGAGGGGCCTGAGGGTGGATGTTGAAGAGCTGACTCCATTCTGTCCTGGGTCCTAGGGCTGAACACAGGTACCCAAGCTCTGAGGCCTCACCTATTCACTGGTGGAGCGACAAGTGCATTGCCCATGGTGAGCATAAGAGGAGAGCAAGTTCCCTTTAGCTAATATACTCACTTTGGCCCCATCTGATTCCAGTACACAGAGGGCTGGTTAGCTCTTCTCCCACACCTGGGGAGAATGGCGTCGATGAGGGCAAACTGAGCTGCTTTGAGTCCCCTCATGCTGTGAACTCCTACATGATAGGACATAAGGTGCCTTATCCATTCTCTGCTGGAGCCAGCTTGGCCTGCACCCGTTAGTGCTATACTCCCAGAGCAGCATGGAGGCAGGGAGCCTTGGAAGAAGAGAATGGAGGATCAAAGTGGTCATCCTATTTTGCAGCCTTGCATTTCGAGCTCAGCAAGAGACAGAAGCTCTCAGGAGAGACAATCACTTGGAGTCAGTTTCCCAGTTAAAGAGTGGAAAACCACAGCAGCGGGCAGGGAGAGGGGGCAATGGGCAAGGGCAGAACCGCAAGGTGCTCGAGTGCTGAGACTGCGAACAAGCAGCTGAGGCTGGATTCCAACGTCATGGGAGGACAGGTGGGGTAGGGCCGCAAGGCCCGACTCGCAGTGTGATGAGGCAAGTGGGTGTGGCGGGGGCACTCAAGACGGAGATAGAAAATTCTCTCCTTGAGACTTCTGGTATCTAGTAAGGATAAGCTAAGTTTTTGGACCATCACTTAAAACATGACAGTAAGGAACCGATAGACCCCACAAGAAAATCACCAGGAATCCCAATACAAAAGAAAGCATCAAAGCTAGCTGAAGGTCTCTGCCGAGCTCTAGTAACTGTGATTCCCATGCTGACAACTACATGGGAGCCGGGGACCAGGAGATAAAGCCTAGGGCCCACCTAGGTGGGAGATCTCATAGGTCACCCCACATAAAGCTGGGACCCAGCAGAAAGGATGAATAAGAAAAATATTCTGCTGTCTGACACCTTGGCACAGGGGAGAGGTAACAGGGGGAAATTCCCCTGAACATTCATAACCACAAGCGGGCCCACACACGGGTTTGTAGTCTGAATTCATGCACCTGTGAGACTAAAACAAACACAAAAGCAACCTCAAGCAGAGACTTGGTTTAAGGTGTCCTGGTTTGGTAGCACCTCCTCTCTCTGCAGAATAAATCATCTTAACTCAGGCCTCAAAGAATTACCACAGAGAAAATTCTCAGGAAAATGAGCAACTTGGAGGAAACACACACACACACACACACACCCCCCCAAGGAAATGAGCCACCCACAAGTCCCCAGAGGGAGCATGGCCCTGCTCACACCTTGAAAGCACCAGTAAGGTGGTAAATTTAAACCCACAGATATGTATTATAATAATTATACAATTACTCCAGTCAAAAGATAAACAACATGCATTAAAAATAGAAATCCAGCTATGTGTTATTTACAAAAGACTCATAATACATGAAAGGATGAATGTAGAGAATGAGAAAGATAAACCATGCAAACAGTAACCAAAAGAAAGTTTATGTATATTGTGTTAATTATTATAGTCATTTTATTAACATCAGACAAAACAAACATTAAGTCAAAAGACAAAGAGGGTCACTTCATAATGGTAAAAGGTTAAATTCACCTAGAAAATAGAACTATTATAAATCTTGTGCAAAAAGAAGAAAAAGAAATAAAAGGATTGGAAAGGAAAAACCAAAACTCATAATTTGAAGATAATATAAATAGTGCACACAGAAAGTCTAAAAAGATCTACAGATAAACTATTAAATAAGAAAGTTTGATAATATTGCTAGGTACAAGATCAATACACGTAAAGTCAGTCACATTTCTATATACCAGCCACCAAAAGTATAGATGAATATTTTTTAAAACATACTCTTTATAGAGCGCCTGGGTGGCTCAGTTGGTTAAGCATCTGCCTCTGGATTTTGGCTCAGGTCTTGATCTCAGGGTCATGAGATCGAACCCCACATAGGTCTCCACACTGGGCGTGGAGCCTGCTTAAGATTCTCTCTCTCCCTCTCCATCTGCCCTCCCTGACCCTGCTTGCATGCATGTGCTCTCTCTTTCTAAAAAAAAACTATTTACAAGAGCACCAAAGAAATAAATCTGAAAATAACAAAAGGTATGCAATCTCTTTGTGGCATAATTATAAATCTGCATTTTAAAAAAGAGTTCAATAAAAGCAGAATTACATCATGTTTGTTTGACCCATACCTTGCATCATGAAAAAAAGTTAATTCAAAATGGATGACAGACCTGAATGTAAATCCTAAAACTATTAGACTAAAACCTATGAGAAAGCCTTTGCAACGTTGAGTCAGGAAAGATCTCTTAGCTGTGACAACACAAGCACAATCCATAACAGAGCACATCGATAAACGGGACTTCATCCACATTAAAACTTTTGCTCTTCAAAAGATACTCTTGGGGAGGGTATGTGCTAGGATGAGCGCTGTGAATTGTGCAAGACTGATGAATCACAGACCTGTACCCCTGAAACAAATAATACATTATATGTTAATAAAAAAATTTTTTTTGTTAAACTTATTTAAAAAAAAAAAGATACTCTTAAGAGAATGAAAAGACAAACCATGGCCTCGGGGGAAAGAAATTTGCAAAGCAAAAATCTGATAAAGGAGTTGTGCCCAGAATATAAGGATTTCCCAAAACTCAATAATAGAACAACCCAGTTAAAATGAGCAAAAGATCTGAACAGACACTTCCCCAAAGAAGTATACAGATGCAAAATAAGCAAACAAAGAGCCGTTCAGCATTGTGGAGGGGAGGGTGGGAAGAGCTGGGGAGCAAGGAAGGAAGGAAGAGATCTTTGGGGCTGATGGATTTGTTCATTATCTTATTTGTAGTGTTGGTTTCATGGGTATATACAGGTGTCAAAACTTACCTAATTATACACTTTAAATATGTGCAGTTTATTACATTGTCAATCAATCCTACTTTAATAAAGCTCTATTTTAAAAGACTTATAAGAGCAGAAATATACCATGTTGGTGGGTTAGCCAACTCAACAGTCTCCCCAATTTGAGTTATAGATTCAGTGCAATCCCAATAAAAAAAAAAAAAATCCCAGCTGCTTCTTTTTTCTTTTGTGGAATTTGATGAGCTAATTCTAAACTTTATATGGAAATATGAAGGGCCAAAAATAATCAAGACACTCCTAAAATTTTTCCCACAATGTGGAAGAATTTGGCTGACAAAATATAAAGATTATTATAAATCTATAGTAACTAAGTACAATATTGGCTCAGGGATAGAAACTAATGGAACAGAAGAGAGAGCCCAGAAATAGACTCGTGCTTATATGGACACTTGAGATGGGCTGCAGAGTAGGAGAAAAAGGGCAGACCTTGCAATAAATGTCTGGGATAGCTGGGCACTTTCTGTGAGGGCAGGAGGGTGAAAACTGGACCCCTATCTCACACCATACAAAAAAGTCAGTTCCAGATGGAGTAAAAACTTAAAGCTCAGAGACAATTGTAGAAGACAAAATAGGACAGCATCTTCAAGATGTCAGCGTAGAGAAAAAAAATTATTTTATTTATTTATTTATTTATTTATTTATTTATTTATTTATCTATTTATTTATTTATTTGACAGAGAGAGACACAGTGAGAGAGGGAACGCAAGCAGGGGGAGTGGGAGAGGGAGAAGCGGGCTTCCCGCTGAGCAGAGAGCCCGATGTGGGGCTCGATCCCAGGACCCTAGGATCATGACCTGAGCCAAAGGCAGACGCTTAACGACTGAGCCACCCAGGCGCCCTGAGAAAAAAATTCTTAAGCACACTCACAAAAAGCACAAATTCTAAAAGAAAACATTAATAATCTTAACTACTTTAAAATTAAGGAGTTGTGGGCACCTGGGTGGCTCAGTTGGTTAAGCGACTGCCTTCGGCTCAGGTCATGATCCTGGAGTCCCGGGATCGAGTCCCGCATCAGGCTCCCTGCTCGGCAGGGAGTCTGCTTCTCCCTCTGACACTCCTCCCTCTCATGCTCTCTGTCTCTCATTCGCTCTCTCGCAAATAAATAAATAAAATCTTTTAAAAATAAATAAATAAATAAAAAATTAAATTAAATTAAATTAAGGAGTTGTGTCTTCAAAAGGAAAAAGTTCACAGAGAGAAGATATTTGCAACACATAGAACTAACCAAAAAACCGATATCAAAACAATGTAACAGTAGTTGTCAGGGGCTGGGGGGAGCAGAGACTGGGGAGGATTGTTTATCAGGTAGAGAGAGTCAGATCGACAAGACTGACAAGAGTTACAGGGATGGGTGGCCATGCTGCTGCACATCAGTGTGATTGTATTTAATACCACTAAACTTCAAGGTAAGAGGGTAAATTTTACGCAATATGCATTTTAACACACACACAAAAGAAAAAGATTACCATAAAAAAGCTATATAAATAACAGCCCCATAAAAAATTGGCAAAAATTTTTCTAGGCATTTCACAAAAGAAGAAATCCAAATGGCTAAAAACATATGAAAGGTGCTCAATTTCATTGATATTCAGGAAAATGCAAATTGAAACCACAAAGAGATTATTGCATACATATTATCAAGACAATCAAATTCCGAGACTACCAAGTGTTTAGTGAGACTGGGAGCCACAGGAACTCTCATACATTGTTTATAAGACATATAAGTTGGTGCAACCACTTCGGTGAACAATTTGGCATTTTCTGATCAAGTTGAACAAAAACATATCTAAAGAAACTCAGGTGTATCTGTACCAAGAGTCATGAACAATTTTTTGTCCACAGCAGGTTTCTTGTTAAACCAGTATGTTAGAAACAGCTTGAATCTCCACACAGATTGGATAAAGGAATGGTAGCATATTCATAAACGGAGTACTATATGGCAATGAAAATGAACGAACCACAACACGGATGAAGCTTACAAATATGTTGTGCAATGAACACAAAAGGATACATTTAGTGTAACTCAGTTTCTTCAAAAATTTATATGTCAAAAACATGCAAAATATATCAGTATTTTTTTACAGAGCAATATATAGGTGTTAAAATCAAATGAAAAGCAAGAGAAATATCTTGAAAGTCAGGAGAGTAGTTATTTCTGGGAGAAGGGAGGAGATTGTCAATGGGGAAGGTAAATAGAGGGGCTTCTTAGAGTGCTGGCAATACTCTATGTGTTCAAGTCGAACGAGCCCCTTCCCTAACCATGGAATGGAAATCCTACCATTTAGTCTAATTGGTCCAAACTAAGTCATGTGCCTAGCCCTGACCAATGAATTCCTGGAGCTGATTGGCTTATGTCTGGAGTTCTGAACCAATCCCTGGCAAGAGAGATGAGATTTCTTTCTTTTTAAGATTTATTTATTTATTTGACAGAGTGAGAGAGAGGGAACACAAGCAGGAGTGGGAGAGGGAGAAGCAGGCTTCCTGCTGAGCAGGGAGCTTGATGCGGGGCTCAATCCCAGGACCCTGGGGGATCATGACCTGAGCCAAAAGCAGACACTTAAGGGCTGAGCCACCCAGGCGCCCCAAGAGATGAGATTTCTTAAATCAGGTCCACTCTTAAAGCTGGGGTGGGATCAGCTTTTCCCAAGGCACCTGGACCATCTGGGGGAAGGGACAGATAGCTAAATAAAGTCATGCTTCTTTTAAGGAGGAAGAAAGGAATACTGAAAAGGTACCCAGCCATGTTCTCCATCCATCTGTCGTTGGTACTGCTGTGATTAAGCACTCACAGATGCCATTCCTGACCCCACCAACACTGGACTCCAGACCCCTCTTCTGACAGCACTGCATTAGAAATCTCTGAATCTCACTGGCAGGACAAAGGGCTTTTGTGTCACTCCCTTGGGATTCAAGGACCCAGGGAAGAACACAGAGTTGAGTCTAGGTCATTGGCACTTTCCATGTGCCATTTTTCCCTTTGGTTCTCTTGTGGGAGGGTGTCAACTTCCCATCTATTCTGAGATTCCTCTAACATAGGAGAAGCACTTGTTCTTATGCTGGGTAGATGGCCTTTGATGGATACCCTCTGATGGACAAGCCATGTTCTGATCCATTCCTCCCTTTACCCCTCCAGCCACCTTGTATGGCAGACAGGGCTGTTACTATCTCCATTGGCAGAGGAGGAAACTGAGTCTCAAAGAATTTAATTGCCTTGCTCAAGTTCACACACCTAGTAAGTGGCAGAAGTGGGGTTTGCATCCATTTCTTTGACTCTGAGGCTGCATCTCTTCCCACAGCCTCAGACTATCTCCTATTAATGAGCTTCTGATCATTAATAACGGGAGTAGCTCTGATTGGGAAAGCAAATGGTTTCTCAAGAAATGGTGCAGAAATGGGAGGCTGGGGGATATTCTACCCAGCACTTTGCCGGAAATCTCAATCCTCCCAAGCTTGGTCACACTGGAGTTATAGCTGACTATTTTGGTTCTGTCCCTGGCAGTGTCTAAGTCTCACCCACCCATCCACCCCACCCCTACCCATAACTCAATTTCCACATTAAGACTGGGAAGGATGATATTCCCTCCAGAGAATATCAGAATGAGGAGTCCCTGGGAGGATCAGGATTAAAGAATCTTTCTCCAGCTCAGCTCCCTAGCCAACGCAGAAATCCTCCAGTACCATGAACCCATGACTGGACACCTCCAGGGGCAGGTAGCCCACCTCCTCCACCAGGCAGATCCCTTGACTTGCATTGAGTCAAGAGTCCTCTCCCTGTAATGACCACCCCCTGGTCCAGTTCTAACTTTCTGCAACAGCATGGAGTAAGTGTCTTCATGACACTCCTTCAGGGAGAATAAGGGGGGTAGCGGAAAGTAAGAAAAAGAGAGATAAAAGGGTAAGAACAAAGCAGAGAAAAAAAGATATTTTTCCCCCAGGCTAAATATTCCCAGTCCTGCAGTCCAGCACACCATTACCAGAAAGCTGCTCCCCAGAATCAAACTTTCATGGGGTTAAAAAAAAAAAAAAGGTACATGGGCTTGCATATGACAAACACACACACATAAATAAAGGTATTAACAAACACCTGAGTGCCTCTGTCACTCAGGATCTGGCCCTCGGCCCTGACAGCAGACAGCACAGCCCCAACCCCAAACATCTGCCCCCGAATGGACACCTTCCAGGCCCCGGGAAATGCCCCAACACTGCTATTGTCCCGTGTTTCCCCCCTCACGTACCATGAAGATTTGTGGATTATACTGCTACCCAGGTTGCAGACTGTACAGAGAGGCTATAAGGACCAGAACTACCTGGGTAAAAGACAAATCAAAGAACCTATAGAACCTTTCTTCTCGGAGGGCAGGAACGCATCCTTGCGTTCCATGTACCATTTTCCAGGAATGCTGAGTACTTTTCTTGCTTCTTTCTGTGGCCCTATGAGTGGTTCGAGAGCTATCCATGAATGGCTATGGTATTTCCAAGAGTGACTGAGAAATTCTGCAATAAATGATTTGTATTCATCTGAAATTTGAATACACCTAGGTCCAGACATATACCTAAAACATGATGCCCATTTTTTGTGTTGTCAACTAGATAGACATTGAACTTCAGAACTGCAAAAAGGTTTTAATACAAATATTTAACAACTTTAATTCTAAAAAAAAAAAACACAAAAACCACAAAGAGTTTCCGTTTTATTTAAATAATTGTGTGGAACACTCCTGCCTGTGGCCTCTGCCTGCCCTGGGCCCCACCCTCGGACCCCCTGCCCCAGCTTCGGCCCTGGCCCGCTCAGAACCTCTAGGTCTGGCCCCGGCCTACCAGCTGATACTCCGCACCTACCTAGGCCCTCCCGGCCCCCGTCGGCTTCTTAGGGACTTGTATTAGAGGAGAAGAAGAAGAGAAGTTCCTTTGAGAAGCTAGCAGCAGCTCAAACTTTGGGGAAGATAGTTGTTAGGGACAGACTTTTGATTCCTTTTCCCAGCCTACGACAGAAATGCCTCATAGAGGAAAATCTCACATCTACATTGGAAGCTGGCAAGAATAATCCAAAAATGACAAGGACTTTATGCTAAATACAGAGCCTGTAGGAATAAATTACAGAAGGACTTTGGGGACTGCCCCCCAAGCCACCTCACCTAGGAGAAGCCCGGCCTCACAAAATTAACAGCTGTCCAGAAGGAGGAAGAATAATCAGATTGAATCCTTGGGGAGCAGGGTATAAAACCACAGAACTTAGCCAAAAAGTGAGTCCCTGCTCCCTCCGCCCAGCATTCTAACTGTGAATCTAAGAGAATCATTTTCAAACACCATTACCTGGCCGCGGTCCCAAAGGCGCCCATAAATATTTTTCTATTGACTTTTGTTTTAGTCTTTAACAGTATCCTATGAACTATTTCAATAAACAGTGCAAGGCAAAGGAAGAGAAGTTTCAGAGAGCAGAATAAATCTTTGAAATGTTAACATAAACTCGCAGCCAACTCTGCCTTGGACTGCCAAGGAGGAGCACGGGGCTTTGAGGGAGACTCAGGCACGGACCAGGCATAGATGTGGCCACCTGGGCTCTGCCAGGCTCTCCAGCAGGGTCGCCAAGCAGAGAGGGAAGGAGGGTTCCAGAACGAGGGGAGGAGGCCAGCTGGGGTGAGAGAAAGGGAGAGGAGGCCCAGCCAATCACAGAGTTGTAAGGCGCCTCTGAGACCCTCTGATCCTCCTGCCCTGGGATAAGGGCTTAAGCGCTCAGGCACTGGAACCAGCTGCCGGGGTTCAAATCCTGGCCCCACCACTTCCTTAGCTGTGCACCCTCCTGACCTCAGTTTCTTTATATAACCTGAGGGTAAAAAATAGCATCTGCCCCGCGGGGCCAATGTCAGCATTAAATGAGACAATTCATTCAGAGTCACTTAGCACAGGGGGTGATGTGCTCAAAATAAATCATACCTGCTGTGATTTTTACAGGCAGGGCATTGGGGGCTCTGGAAAGTCCCAAGGATATCCCACAGGCCAGTCTCTCTCATTCTAAAATGTCTTTCAGTTCTCCCAGGGACAATCATGTGCTGGGAAACAGGTTGTCACAAAACGCTAATTTGTTTACCGCTGTTGACTATGTAAGATGGGCGAGACGGTTCATACAGCTCCTGGGAGGCCAGAATGTTCAGGAAACCAAAGCACGGATCAGCTGGGGGCTGATGAATGAGAGGACCATGCGGCTGTGTCCTGTGTTGGGAGAAGCACAGCTCTGGGACAGAACCTGGTTCCGCTACTGCGTGTGTGATCCCCGAGCACAGCACTTAACCTCTCCAGGTCCCGATTTTCTCGTTCATAAAATGGACACGGTCATGCCATCGCCAGGATGACTGCAGAAGGCAACTGCGACAGCAAAGAGTTAGAGCCTGGCTTGAGCAGGTACACCTTCAACCTCGAGGGACTGAGTGAATGGTGCCCCCCACTGAAGTCAAAAGATCCAGTGGGATCTCTAGCTCAGCTGAAACCTCAGCAAATCACTTTTCTGTTATGATCCAACTGGGTACTGTCCCTAAAAGTGCTTTAATTATGACAGTAATTTGCCAAGCATCCTACTTAACAAGTATTCTTACATACTGGGCCTCACTGAAACCTGAGGCTCAAAGAGGTAAAGTGACTTGCCCAGGGTCACAGAGCAAGTAAGTGGCAAAGCAGATCAGATGCTAGTTTTGCAACTCTGAATCCCCAGCCCTTTCTCTCTGTGCCTGCCCCAGAGCCTGGGGCTCTGAGCCTGATGGGCAGGCCCACCCCCACACCATCCCTGGGCCCTGGCATAGTCAGCCCTGCCTGGTCCCACCTATCAGCTCCTTCCTGGCTGATGAGAGGACCCACGGACAATCTGCTGCCACACACCAGCATCTGATGTGGCAGGGCTGGGATTTGAGCCCTGGTCCATCTGGCACCTTCTACAAATGCCAAATGGGATAATACATAGAAGCACTCAGCACAGCGCTAAGCCCCCATCAGTCCTCAATGGCAGTTAGCAGAGCAGTGTCAGCCTAGAAGCTCTTGTGGGCAGAGACCGGGTTTTCCATCCTATAAACTCTGGTGATTCCAGACTGAGAAAAATACACAGTGTTTTAGGACTGGATGAAAGAGCAGAAATGGCCAAGAAACAGGAGAAGAATGAAGGGGGGATTGTAGTCCAGAAAGTAAGGGAGGAAAGCTGCTGGGGAAGACTAAGTAGGTCATGGTGCTTAATGTTGGCACCCGGAGGTGTTGGAATGGACAGCCCCACACTAGAGCGTCCCTAAAGGGTCAGAATCGAGGGGCCTTTGGATTCTGCAGTCAGAAAGCCAGGAGGTCACTGTGAGAGCAGTGTGTCTCTAGGGCATCAGATGGCAGATGTCTGAACGGCTGAATGGGGTGCTCCTTCCAGCCCAGCAGGAGTAGCTAATATTTATGGAGCACCTGTCACTTGCCACCACTGTGGAGCATATTTCTGTTTATTTTTTCAGTAATTCTTCCAATAATCCTATCAGATGTGCTATTGTACCCATCTTACACATGGTAAGATCAGAGAGGTTAAGTAATTTCCCCAAAGTCACACAGCTAGGAAGGATGAGAGATCCAGGAGTTGAATGTAGTTCTCTTTGATTTCTTAACCAAAATCTTCATTGACGCAGGGGAGGGACAGAGGAGAGGTGGCTGAGGTGGTGGGAACCCAGGATCCAGGCCACATGAGCTGAATACATCCCTTTCTTCTGGTTTCTGCCCATATGAGCCATTTAGTCTGAACCAAGACTTACTCTGAGTACTTACACATAGTTTTACAGACTGGGGTACATCTGTACCCCAATTCTTTTATAAGCCCTTTTGGCCGTGTGGGCCAGTAAAGAACGTTCTGGAAGAGAATAGAGTCCAGAATCCATTAGAGATGAAAGCAAACCCTTCCCCCCCATCCATCCCCCCCCCCCCACACACACACACAAACACACACACTCTTTACAGGAGTATAGTGCTCAAGCTTTTATCATCTCAGTTGGTCCTCCAACCAGCCCAGGGTAAACACACAAGAACTCATCCCCATTTGCCAGATACAAACACTGAAGCTCGGGGATTCTTGTCAGGAGCCAAAATATCAGAGTGCTCAACTGCTCTGCTGAAAGTAGGTTTTAATCTCGTTCTCACTGATCAACTCTGCCAAGAGACTCAGAAGAATGAGATCAGAGGGAAAGTCGGGATGAGTCACTCCTGCTACATTCATGTACTGACCACCTACTACGAGCAGATCCTGTTCCAGGCAGAGACTTAGAGACAGAAAGACAACAATCCCTGCCTTCAACCTTGGGAGACAGATGAGGACACAGTTGATGACTCATTCTCTGGTGAGTGTTGGGGACACCTGGGCCCTTGACATGAGGATGCTGGGATGAGAGGGGCTTACTGCCAGAGAAGGAAGGCTGCGGGTTCTCTGGGGTTGGGGGAGCCACCCCTCAGTCCTGAACAGGAGTGGCCTCTTCCCCATCCTGGGGAAGGGCAGGGCAGCCCAACACCCGAAAACCCAGACAGCCCAGGTCAGCAGCCCCTGCGCCATCTCCCTGCCCCCCAGCAAACCCTGGCCATTCACTGCTTTGGGGAACAACCTGAACGCAGCATGAGTCCGATTCAAGACAGTCCCATCCCTGCCACCAACTCTGTGTGACCCAGAACCACTGGATCACACCCCTGAGCCTTGATTTCCTCATTGGTCCACCGCAGTCCAGCGCGCCCCACTAAGCTGCCAGGAGAATGAAATGGGATCCATGGGTCCAGGGATGTGCTTTTTAGGCTGTAGGTCGCTTTACAAAGAGCAGGGGGCTTCTCTAAGGCTCCTGATGAATCCCCACAGTTGAGGTTCAAGACCGTGGTCTCCCGGCTCCCAAGGCAGTGGACGAGTTAATTCTTCAGCTCGTCATCGGGGAGCAGAGACAGAGCAAAGGGCAGGTTTGGAGGCCTCTTTTGGAAATGACAAGATCCATTTAGCAATCAATTAGCACTGTCCCCAGGCTCCGGGCCTGCACGCTCGGCAGAAAGAATGCGCCACCCCGTGCTGATTAGAAACAGATGCGCTGGCTGGCGGGGCCGGAATTCCTGGGCACCCAGCTCCTGGCCAGAGACGGGGTCCGTCCTTACATTCTGGGCACCGGCATGGGGAGGGAGGCCAAGGAGACCAAGCTAAGAGAGCAGCCTGCCTGGAGGATATGTACCTGGTGAGGGGATTCAGAGGCGGAGCGGGAAGGTTGTCTCAATCAGGCAGAATCAGGGATAAAAGTAGTTCGACCAAACACAGAAGAGGACTTTTGACCAACAGAGGCTGATGCTGGT
This sequence comes from Mirounga leonina, assembly GCF_011800145.1. Classification (NCBI taxonomy): domain Eukaryota; kingdom Metazoa; phylum Chordata; class Mammalia; order Carnivora; family Phocidae; genus Mirounga; species Mirounga leonina. The sequence goes on from NW_023270503.1 coordinate 6,471,403, forward strand.
CGTGAGCCAGCTGACGCGTGAGGCAGTAAAGGCAGGAGGCCGGGCCCTCTGGGGCCTTGAAAAATAACCCGTGGCCACCACTCTCCTTTACTGAGCTCCGCATGTAAGCCCTTTTCATGCTCTCTCCTTTATTTATCATTTATGCTATTCCATTATTTATCATTATGTCCTGCTATTATGTCCATTTTGCAGATGAGAAACTGAGGTACAAAGAGGTTTCATAACTTACCCAGGATGGACCTCTGATAAATGGTGCATCCAGCTCTTGAACCTGGCTGAGAGGCCCCTCTCCTGACCATGAGGGTAATGATTTCTCTACTTTCCACTTTTTCCTTTTCCCTCAACAGTCAGAAGGGGAACTTTGAGCTCCTCTCCTCCAGCCTGCAGCCCTGCAGGGAAGCTCGTGGCAGTGTCCCTGTCAAACGCTCCCCCCGCGATGAAGGGTTCACCGCCTCCCCTAGGCTGTTATCTCGAAGCTTGGACAGTTTACCAGCCTGGCTATCCTTTCTTCTCTTCAACCAAGAGTTGGGTCCCTGCAAGTACGTGGCTTCCCCCAGCAATGCTGCTTCTGTTCTCTGAATCCACTCAGGTGTCAAATTCCTTTTCCCTGTGACCCGTTCAGGGCACGACGATGACCCCGCCCTTATTTTCAGCTACTCCCCACACCATCAGCTGGGCAGCTTCCACATCACCCCCACACCCTCCCCGGGCCACCTGCCAGTCCATCCACATCGCTGGGGGGCCCAGATGTGGACATGCGGTCAACCAGGTCTCTCTTCTTCCCGCAGCACAAAAAGGAATACTCTTTAAAATATTATTTCAATACAGTTCATTTGCTGTTGTAAGAGTGATACATGCTCAGCACAGGAAATATTTAAAAATGCAGTGAGCAGAGTAAAACTCTCCCCAGAGAGAAAAATCACCCATTGTTCTACTCCAGCCTTCTTTGCTCTGCTTAATTTTTACATAGCTTCCTTTACTCTAGATCTACAAATATGTGTCCCGCAGTTTCACTTACCACTGTGGCATTAGCAGTCTGCTGTGTTATTAGGAAGTCTATGAAAATGTAATTTGTAATGATCACATAATAGTCTGTAAAATATTTGCTATTTCTCTTATTTGGGGCATTGCTATAAATGCATGCCTCCGGTGATTCCTCATTACAGAACCTCAGTTTTGTTCGAGGTCTCCACAAGATGTCACCTCCATACTAGGCTATGGGGTCCTTGATTCTAAACTCCTTGCAGTAATGTCAGCCTCCCCCACCCCCCATGTTTGCATTACCGGGCCTGCGCAGACAATACCACTAATGCGGCGGGGGGGGGGGGGGGGGGGGGGGGGGGGGGGGGG